>NC_141611.1:29978888-30278888 GCF_047967505.1 Dipteris shenzhenensis
TCAAATTTTTCTAACTAGTTCCTAATCGTTGTTAGTCCCTTCGCTCACATGCGGTTTAACACTCGTAACATGCTATTAAATAAGACCTTTTACCATTTACCAAGAAGTTTATCAGTGGGCAGATTGCATGAGCACATATCAGTGGACAGATTACATATATCAGTGGATAGATTACATGTCATGGGACATATTGGAGCTTGATGATTATTGGTTATTTTTATTGCATTTGTATAAATATTTAAGCTCATTTATTGTCATAAAGAACCTTGTAAAGCCTTCTAGGCTATTTTTTACATCTATTGCCATATGAAGCACCTTGTAATAAACCCGACCATCCTGACCATTCAGTATTTAATGAGTATCAGTGGGCTGCATAAGTGGATATCATGTGGGCTGCATAAGTGGATATTAGTGGAATAGTTTTTAGTGGGTAGATTGCATCAGTTGGGTATTAGTGCACAGATATCAATGGATGGACAGATTACATGTCATCACGAAGATTGAAGCTTTATCACTAGAGGGCAAATCAATGGATCGACAGATTACATGTCTTCACGAAGATTGAAGCTTTATCACTAGACGACATTTTATTTCATTGTAAAGCTTTATTGGCTAATTTTTTTACATTTGTACAAATATTTAAGCCTTGTAAAGCCTTCTAGGCTATTTCCCACATTTATTGCTATAAAATACTTTGTAAATCCCTCTTCACTATTGGTCACATTTATTGCCATATGAAGCCTTGTAAAGCCTTTTGGGCTATTTCCCACATTTATTGTATCAAGCATTGTATATTGTACTTTACTTGTATGTATCTAAATTCTTCATTATCTTTTCTTGTAGGATTATGGAGCAATCAACTAATGTGGGGGCTATCCTAAATGACTCTGAGATTAGAGCATGGGTCTCTGATGTCACTTTGAATTTGAAAGGAAAGGAATATAGCCCCAATGGCTTTGGTAGGTGGACTCGATATCACATGGGCAGAAGAGCTTGGTTTCTTCATCAAAAGGAAAAGAGACTCTTTCTACTTATGTCAAAAAGGGAGTTCAATGATGTTGAAGATCCATGGGATGCTACTTTCTTCAAAAAAGATATGACTTCAAGCCTTGTAGTAGGCATAATGATAGAGCCAAAAGAGACTTTTATGGAAATTTTCACAAAGAGTTCAGATCCTGAAGTTGGCGATCTTCATTTTGTTGTGTCAAGGAGAGACTCAAAGACCTTTGTGATGCCTCCTCCTCAACCATCAAAGTTTCCAGAGCTGCAAAGTGCATTGGAGGCTCTTGCATATACTTGGGAGCAATTTCCTAGTGTGGTGGCAAAAAGGATGCATGCAAAGATAATGTTTGAGTACTTTCAGGATGCACAATATGCTCCTCATATTCAAGGATCTTCACATGAAGGAGATCAAGCTCAGACTTCGATGCAAGGACAAGAAGAACATGCACACTGTCACAAACGTGTAGAACATGAGTGCAAACCTCTAGAGCAAGAAATGGTGGATGTAACTAAGGATGATGAAACACAAGCCTTGAGTGCACGGGAATTAAAAAAATTTTAAGAAGATCAAGGTCGATCCACTGCAGTTATGTTAGAAGCTCTTGCTAGCAAACCACGACGTGAAATGCAAAAGGCTAGTACTGTAAGAGCCACGGTTCCAAGCAGTAAAAAAAGGCATCGTCCCACTGTAGAGAAAGATCATGTAAATGAAAAACGGTTAAAAGAAGAGAAAGATGAAGAAGACTCAGAACCCGAGGCTGAAGATGATCAGGATGAACTCACATCAATCAAAAATCTTAATCTGCGTCTTAATGAAGCAGTAACAGATGATGATGTGGGATATATCTGGGGTCAAAGGACGTGGTTTGTGAATGCCAAAGATGTGGAAGCTGCAACTATCTTTACTAATAGCTGAAGCCTTGATATATCCTATGCATTGCAAATATACGAGGCTTTGAGAGATGGAAAGAAACCTATGGTAAGCAATGTGGTCCTGCACCCAATAATGTTTTGTCCAATCAAAAATAGCTTTCTGGATCAAATAACATTTATAGGGCCTACACATTTCGAGGAAACCTTCAGTCGATTCTTTAAAGACGCTCTTAAAAATATTCCACATGAACAAGGCGAAGAGGCACAAGGTGAGAATATGCTAAAGGAAGCAAAGAAGGAATTCCTCCTTCATTGCAGATTCCAGCCCATTGATGGTCAACATTGGGCTTATGCTTGTAATCAGATCGCAAAAGAAGTAAAGGAGGTCAAAAGACTCACTTCAGAACAATTTGCAAAGATAAGTTCATTCCATTATTATCCTGCAACAATCTATATATTCAAGCATGAGATCAAGTATTTGATTGAGTTCGAAAGACTTAATCATTATGTCCATGGAAAGCGTAAGATATCCTCAACATTAGAGGTATTACAGAAGGCAAGGATTATATGGACAACATTTGGTTCTCCAAATCCTGATTTGAAGTGAAAGGTCACAAAAGCAGACGCCGACACACTCACAAACTTCTATACTTCTTTGAGTGCAGTTGTGCCTAGGGGAACTCAAGAGCGAGAAGAAAATATGACAAGCCTCAAGGTGGTGAGGGACAGATATGCCGACTACACTTCTATCATATTTCGTCCTGTTGAAGTGTTCAATGAGATGCTTGAAATGTGCATTGCTTGTGAGTGTGGACAGTTGACCTATGAAGGTCCTTTGTTTATCTCCAGAAAGTCAAAGGTAATGGATAAGAAGGAGTTGACGGCAAGGATGTGGAGGCCTATAAAGTGCTTATCTGACAAGTATGCATCCATGGCAGCACAAAAACTTTTAAAGAAAGAATGGTTTTTTGGAAAGAAAGATAAAGACCACTGCATGGAAGAATGCATTAATGTACAGGTGAGGCGTGATGCAGTGCATAGTGCCATTAAGTATTTGCTATCAGAGAAACAAATTCCACTTACTCATTGTAACATTGACTATAATGTGGCCAAGCATATAGCTTCTTTGTCAACACCCAGTTATGGGCAAACAGGTGGATTAAAAAGGATGAAGATGGGTAAGAAATAGTAACCTCTTACATGAGAAAAGAAATCCCACAACAGGTTGTTGCATATGTGGAAAGATTAATCAGCAAGATAAGGATGCCGACAGATATGCACCAAAGCTTTTAATTCAATGTAGAGGTTATGGCAGAGTTTGGAAAGCTTGTGAACTTTAGGGGAGTTTCAGAAGATGACTTCATCAAGAATGAGTCAGCATGGGATAAGCCACAACTATTCTTTATCAATGAAGTTTCTAGCGATGATATCCATAACTTCATTGATAGAATAGTATATACCACCATTAGCAAAGTGGCGATTTGCAACATTGTCATTTTTGTTGATAAAAAAGACAAAGAAGCCATGCAGGTTACTCTACAGCAAGCATATTCATCAGATTTGAAGATCTATAGGTGTTTATGCAGCAAAGAGAGGCAAGAGAGAATGTGGCATAGCGATTCAATCTCTTGAATCATTCTTCTTGTGTATGCAGAGTCCCAACCCTGATCACTCCTTACAAAAGAACATAAGAGGGAATTCAAATAATTTGAGATTGATGCTAGAAGAGCAAGATTGTTGTAGGGAATGCCTTCCCTCAACAGAAATTACAAAGACAATAGATTTTCATTACATGCCTGAGTACGGAATTGAGAGAGATATATCCATATTGCTGCTACTGTGTATTACTCCATGTGCGAGAGAATACAATGCCAGCCCCCAAGAAACACATAACTACCCCCCTGAGAACAACCAACCGTCATCCACATATGTAAATATACCCTAAGTGCCTACCCCCTTAATCCTAAGGTGTATGTGCACACATGCCTTAACACTTGGCACACCCGGTGGGTCGAATTTAGAATTCGCCTACACGAACCCACACAAGCACCAAATGTCAAACTGAATACAGTGCCATAAATAGAAACTACCCTATAGTGCATAGAATCATGTGAGTGTAAATAATACAGTGCCACCACTTTATGGCAACATGCCAGGGCTGGGAACCCATATAATATAATATCACCCACTCATGATCATACAAAATAAAAATATAGAACCATGAAGTAATCAATAGGTCCCCACTCCACCGGCACGGAGTGTGGACATCATAGGCACGTCCATGCCAATACGAAAAATATGTCGATGACGCTCCAGCAACTGCTACCTGTGCTCGAAAGAACACATCACCTCGAACTCGTATCGATGAAATGCATGGCGAAATACCATCACCATAGTACCATGAAAAATAACTCCGCAACATATGCATAAAGAACTCATGGATAGTTGAATCATCCATCAAGGAAGAATCAAGATCCGCAACCTGAACAACCTGCTCCACATGCAAATCAAGATTGTCCTCCAGCAAGGTATCAAACCATGCCGCATTCACCTCACCAAGAATATCATCCTGGGTCGGCATACCGTCATCCTCCAGCAATCCATCGAACCAAGCTGAATCCACAAACTGTCCGAATACTGGAATAACCCCGCTCATCCAAGCGGCATCCTGCTCATCCATCCGAGCATCTAGCATGTAATCCCCCTGCCCACTCATCCGAGTATCCCGCAGGGTGCACATCACATGCTTACTTGTTGTCCTTCCGGCCGCTGCAACTTCGGCCTCCGTGATTCCGTTTCCAGCTTTTCTAGCCGCTCCAGCCACTCCAGCAGCTCCAGTAGCTCCAGCCATTCCAACCGCTCCAGCAATCCGCTGCATTCGTAGCTCCTCACCCATAGCATCCGCTACTCCCGCTGTATCCACAGCTCCTGCAGCATCCGCTGCCCCAGTGGCTCCAATTGAACCACCCGCTCCTATCATCTGCTGCACGAGATCTGTCCGCTCGTCTCCAACCATAGGTTCCGCTTTCGCCACGACAATTCCAGCCGCTATTCCCGCAACAATCTCCGTCGCCATTGCTCCCGCAGCTCGCTGCTGCTGATCCGCAGTCCGCTGCTGTTCATTTACGTCCTCCCGCTGCCGCAGGTTCTGCACTTCCTGGCTGTCCAGCCCTCCCATTTTCTGGTCATCCTGACCACCCTCATCAAGCTGCAACACCCACAGCTCTCGGCTATCCAGCCCATCGTTTTCTATCAGCTGCAATTTTAGCAGCTCCTCATGTTCCTCACGCTGCAAATTCAGCGGCTTCTTTTCTTTCAGCTGCACATCCAGCAGCTCCCTGCTATCCAGCAGATCCTCCCAACCTTCCGGTTCCGGATCCCACACGGGTAATCCAACCCACCGCCTCCACTCTTTCTGAGAGTCTTCGGCTTCCTCCTGCATTGTATTAAAACAAACAGCTTCGCTAGAAACATCTTCTTCAACTTTCTCCACCTTGGTGCATCCCATATTGAGTACATCAATTATAGATACACATTTCTCTTCCTGGTCAACAAACACATCTTTCAATAGCCGCTCCCGACACAAACTCTGTTGCTTTTCACAACTAATATGTCGCTCCTCCGGATCATTAACAACAACTTCAGCTAAAGCACCATCTCCAATCTTCCTCACCCTTGCTGTATTGCCTAATTCAAGTCCAAAACAAGCAATGTCACCATTTTGCACGAGCTCAAAACCAAGGCCTTCTTTATTAAAAGGATGTCTATACGTGGGATGGACGAAACTAGCTGCGGGAAACATTTTGGCGAAATCATGCATAGCTTCCAAAATCCATTTGGGTGAACATTGATACCACAAATTCCGTCCCTCCTCAAGAGCATTGCCCTTGTTCCCCTCTAATTCATCAAGATCTTCATCTCGATCATTCTCTACTGCAAGCAAAGCTTGCTGCTCTTGATCATGGTGCCATTCGCCATTGTTAACCGTCGTCACGTAATCCAACGGAAGTTGATAATCTTGTACATCCTCACTGGCCCGCTGGTACCTAGCCGCACTATTCTCAGGCTTTGGGTCAGCCCCCTGATCACAAAAATTGGATTCACCATCCTCCTCCTTCGTTAGACATTCAATCTCCGATTGAATTTGGGCTTGTAGATCACCCGCCGCCATTGACACCCATGCCAGATCTTCCACCGCCCTTGGGCAATGGGGATGTTGTTCATGCCAGACCTTGCCCTCATTTGCATCAGCAATTAGACGTCCCAATTCCCTCAGGATCTTATGCAAGCGTGTCAAATTCTTTGAAGCCCGATGGCGGAATACACGACATTGAACTTGATCAAAATATTCAAGAAAAGAATCCGGACAGACCTCCAAATAATGGCCACGACTGTTGCAGCCATTACAAACGTGAAGCCACCATTCTGATTCGCGATGGTTGTACTCGCCACAGTAGGTACAAGATGCAGAATTCATAGTTCTATGCTCATTATTGAAACTTCGCTTGCATGTCATTCTTTGAATGTTGCCCTTGACCGTGATCGCAGATGGTCCCAGGAAGTCACCCTCTGATCGCCGACGGTATGATATGGCTTCAGCTCCAGATGGCGATGACTACCGTGGTGGGTGGTGGTGCTTCCAGCAGACGAAATAGCTCCGTTAACGGACATCTCCGCATGCTGGCGATTGGCTTCCGTTGGCTGTCGCTTGTCGCTGATGGTACTCCCGCTAACGAAACTATCGCTGACGGAAGCTATCACTTATGGAGGCTGTCACTAACGGATGCTCCCCCGACTTCCACCTTGATTCTGACTCTCTGGCCTCCAGCTGACAAACTAATACAACTGCGGGTGACAGAGGATACGGCTGCCCTCTTCACCACCCGCACAATCGTGCAGCCCACAATGCCCTCATGGTACTTCGTTGCTGATCAAAATTCCGCATGTACTCGTACAAAACACGAAGAACACCGTCTACTAGACCTGCGCCTGTTCATATCTCCTCAAAAATGTACTTCAAAGATGGACTGCTCCCTCATACTGCCATAGGTCTCTAGCACCCAAAAATCAACCGCTTCCAAAGTCACCATTGTGGAAGCTTCACTGGGACTGCAGCAACGGATCCTCCATCACCAAAGGGATTCGAGTCTCGTGATCGCCAAGTGTTGTAGGGAATGCCTTCCCTCAACAGAAATTACAAAGACAATAGATTTTCATTACATGCCTGAGTACGGAATTGAGAGAGATATATCCATATTGCTGCTACTGTGTATTACTCCATGTGCGAGAGAATACAATGCCAGCCCCCAAGAAACACATAACTGCCCCCCTGAGAACAACCAACCGTCATCCACATATGTAAATATACCCTAAGTGCCTACCCCCTTAATCCTAAGGTGTATGTGCACACATGCCTTAACAAAGATATTCCCAGGTCCAAACATTATCAAAAAAACAACTATGGAAGTCCTGCAAAAAGTGGGAGTCTCTTGCTTACCATGATGGAGAATTTGCTACCGGCAGGTTGGGAGGTCACCTTGTGCAGGATGGGATATTTATTTGAGGATCTCCTCAGAAAAGGCAACTCCACAAATATTATTGAAAACAAGCATTTCATGGCTTATTTTCAACTTCAAGCAGATCTAACCACAGGCTATGAAAAAGAGATAGAGCACAAGGACACTGATGACATGGATGATTACCTTGAAGATCATAATGTCCCAGTTGATGATGATGAAAAGATGGACTTACATGACCCCCCCATGACCCATTCAAAGAGAGGTTGGTGGATGAAGAGAAAGATGATGATGCCTTCTTTGATAATTATGGCTCGCAAGGTTATGTAAAAAGGCCACTACAACAATACTTAGCGGTATGAACTCTCTATTTCTCAACTAAATACAATTTGTTAAATAAGATTTAAATTTAAAGATAATGAATCTAATCTCTCATATTTGTTTACAGGCAATAGAGGGAGAAGAAATGGATGAAGTCAATATAGAGGCACTCCCTTCTGCTTCAGCAATGCAACCACCTCTAAATTTGATTGAAGAATCCCATGAGCACAAGAGCTTTAAAGACACCATGGAAAAGCAGAATGACCGCAAACATAGAATACAAGCTATGACAGAGACCCATTCTGCAAATTTAGCTGCATTGGATAAAATGGAGAGCTCATTTGAAGTTAGGATCGTTTTGAAATGAGAACCTCAATATTTGAGCTTTGGTAGAGAGGAGGTTTCAATCCTCTCCAATCCTTTAAAAGAGGTTAATGACAATGTGATCCTGACCATTCTCAGGTAACGTTTGTTTATTTGTTGCTACTTCAATGAGCTAACATTTGTTTATTTGTTTACAGTGTAGTTATATATCAGTTTCCTAGTGCAGAATGCAAATCAATTCTATGAGCTAACGTTTGTTTATTTCTTGGTGCAGTGTAGTTATTTCTCAGCTTCCTAGTGCAGTGCAGAATCGTGTCTACATGCTCGATGCTCTCCTTTCTTCTATTCTTAGCTCTCCTCAAAAGACTATAGAAGATGTTTGTACCTGGTTAAGCCCTTTGAATTTAGATGGGGTGCGAGTCATCTTTATGCCTTATCATGAGGAGTAAGTATCAACTCCAACCTTATTTTTACTATTTCTTTGGCAAGTTTGTGTAAAACAATAATCATTTTTATTCTGGTCGTGTAGCTCACATTGGAGTCTGATCGCTTGGGACCTTGAAGTCAACCGTTTGTGGTTTGTGAATTCAATGGAAGGCTATCATGCCAACTCCCCAAGGTAATTATTCTCTTAATATTTTTGTTACTTTCTTATTTTGTATCTTATGATCATGACATATTAATATATTTAATATGTCATGATGGACAGTGCTGCATATTGGCTAGTATCTGCTGTCAGAACAACCACGGAGCAACAAGACCAAGTAGAATTCAAATGATGTCTACCAGTGGAGCAAAAAGATGGGCACGGCTGTGGATGGAGAGTTGCCTATAACTGCATGTTGTTTCTTAGAGAGATTTTTGATTTGGAGTTACCAGTCAAAATGGAATCATATACAGAAGCCGATCTACTAGCGTTTTGGGCTGAGAGTATTCAGCGTCTAATTGCTACCATTGGGAAACAACTTGAAAATATGACTACATTGCAGCATGTATAAAACCTTATCTTTATACTTGTATGCTTGTTCAAGCCTTTAATTGGGATAATTGGGATGTGTAAATCTCATAACTTTTTTATATTTTCCTCCAAGAGGAGAAGAGACTCAGTCTAATGAAAGCATGCTATCTTTATACTTCTATGATTATTTAAACCTTTATTTTTATTTGGGATGTGTAAATCTCATAACTTTTTAAATTTTCCCTCCAAGAGGAGGAGAGACTCACTCTAATGAAAGCATGTATGAAACCTTATCTGCTTGTTTAAGCCTTTATTTGGGATGTGTACATCGCATAACTTTTTTATATTTTTATAGCAGAAGGAGGATGTAGAAGACATAGCAAGTGAAGAAGAATACGATGTAGACTACTCTTTCAATAAGATGAGTCATGAAAATATGACTCTATTGTAGCAGATTGGAAGTTCATTCACCGCTATGTTGTTAATTTGACAACAACCTCATTTTTTTGAATTTGGTGAAGAAGAGATTTTAATCCTCTTGAATCCTAAGAAAGAGGTTAATGTCAAAGTCATTACAATTATCCTCAGGTTTGATGCAGCCTTTTCCTTGGCTTTATACTTTGCTTATTTATATTAAACCCAAGAAGCTAATACTTTTTTTTTAAATATAGTAATGTTATAGCAAATTTTCCTCAAAATATACAAAGCGTTTGATATATGCTCGATCCTCTTATTTCGGAAGTGCTTAGCAACAAAAAGAAGAAACAATAGAGGATGTTTGCAAGTGGTTGAAGCACGTTCCTATCAATGAGGCACGAGTTATCTTTACAGCATATTATGAGAAGTAAGCATCAAACCCTACTTGTTTTTTCTATTGCATTGCTAGAATTGTCTCAAACATAGTAATTATTCTTTATTGATAATGCAGCTCACATTGGAGTCTGGTAGGCGTGGACATCTTTGCTAAGAAGTGCTTCTTTGCCAACTCAATGACATCCGTCCATGGCACTGTGTTAGAGTAAGTATAGACTACACTTATTGTCACTTCTTGACATGTAGATTGATATGCAATGCACATATTCACTGTTGTTATATGTTTTGATGTGCAGATCGGCCTGAAAGTTAGTAGGTGCTATCGACATAGTAATGTGGCAATGTGACTTGGCACAACAAATAGAGTATATAACATGTCAGGTATCACATCAAGAGGATAGCCACATCTATAATTGTGGATGGAGGATGGGCTACAATTGCTTTTTGGTACTTGGTCAAATTTTTGAGATACAAAATGACACCACACTGTCAACATATACGGATTTGCATCTCTATGCATTTATAACATGTACCATTCGAGCAATCATTAAGGGCGACATTATGGACCCTCCCACAAAGCAAATAGATAATGGCTCAGAGGAGTGCAAAATGAATGCCGTCAAAGAGTCAAAGGGGATAGAAGACCTCAGCTCTACAAACATGGCTTCATTGGAAGAATTGCGAAGCTCTTTTAATGTTAGGGTTATGATTCAACATAGACCTCAGTATCTTGAATTTGGGGGAGAGGAGATTTCAATCCTCTCTAGAGCTTCAAATGAGGTCAATAACAACGTTATGATGGCCATTCTCAGGTTTGATACAAACTTTTTCTCTGCTTGATAATTCAATATTTTCATTAAATCTAATAAGCTAATATTCATTTATTTGTTGGTGCCATATAGTTACCTCACGATTTTGTAGAGCCGTACAAAACCATGTGTATATGTTGGATTCCCAACTTTCTCCTATACTTAGCGATAGCGAAAAGACGATAGCCGATGTTTGTAAATGGTTACAGCCTTTACATTTACATGGCATGCGAGTCCTATTTATGGCATATCACGAGATGTAAGTATCATCGCAACCTTTATTTTCATCTTATACTGGCAACATTGTGTTAAATAATAATGGTTCTTAATTATTCGTGTAGGGAACATTGGAGTCTGGTGGTTTGGGACCTTGAAGACAACTATTGTTGGTTTGTTATATCGATTTTCAGGCTTTCATGGCTCAGTGCAAATGTAAGTATTCTATTAATCTGTTGTTACTTCTATATTATGTACCTTATGTAATAGACACAGTAAGTTTTTTTAATATGTCATGATGAGCAGGTCGATTGAGAAGTTGGTATCTGCTATCAGAGAAACAGGACAGTACAAAGACTCGCTAGACTTCCAAAAGCATTTAGTAGTAGAGCAGGAAGATGGGCATAGTTGTGGGTGGAGAGTTGCCTATAACTACATGTTGATTTTCAAAGAAATTTTCTCACTTAAGCCACAGGTCTCATCGAAAGACTCTTTGGAGCTCAAATATTCAGAGGAGGATATACAATTGTTTACTAGGGCTGAAATCATTCGAGACCTAATTGCTGCCATTAGAACACTACTACACACGCATCCTATTGCGACGTTTACGTACCGACGATTAGCGCCCGCTTAGCGTTAATCGTCGGTATAAAAATCGGGTGTCGTAAATCGTCGCTATATAGCGACTTTTAATAAGCGTCGCTATATAGCGACGTTAGTAATGGTCGCTATATAGCGACTTTGAAAGGTCGCTATATAGCGACTTTAGTAAAAGTCGCTATATAGCGACTTTTAAAGGTCGCTATATAGCGACACTGAGACTATATTATAGCGACGTTTTACAGAGAGGTTTTTTTTTTTTTTTTAGCCTTAAAATTTATTTTCTTCCAATGACAAAATTTTTTAAATTTTCATACATGTTTGAGCTCATAGAGAAATAAAAATGAGAGCATGTACATCAAGCCTTTGAAGCTCATATATTCATGTCCAAGTTGGAGATGAGAAAAATCAAATTAAATAAGAGCATTTACATCAACTGTTTCATCTTGAGCCAAGTCTAAGGCGCCAAGCAAGTCTATCTCCAACTCTATACCGAGTTGATCTCCTATATCATCATCGTACTCTAGCATCGTACGTTCACCTAAAAGTATTTGATCATCTTCTTCAATTAAGCTTAAGTGTGGTGATCGATCTTGACGATTGTTGTCTTCCTCGTCAATATCGTGATCTCCATCCTCCTCCCGTGCGATGTCATTATGCGCATCTTCCTCTTGCCTCATATGGTGATCTACATCTTCTTCGCTAGATTCATCAATTGGATCCGGATTTGGTAGTGGCATCTCCATATCCACATCTCGATCTTCAAAAATCTGCTTACTTCGTGGTGCAACTTGGATCACGTACCACCATCTTGGATCAGAACGATCCGGATGAAAAACCACCTATATTGAAGATGAAAAATCACGTGCCAAATGTCGTCAATTATATATATATCAATGGACTTAAAAAACGAAAGCTTCGACTAATTAAATCATTAGTATGCACCTGCTCACAGTGCTCGGGAAGAACAAAAGTATCACTTTCATCGGTCCAATGTTTGGTGGAGTCTATTGCAAAGAGACCGCTACCATCTTTTCTCACAGTTGCATGGGGACCGTTGTAAGTAGTTCTAAACCATTTTACATCAAGAATGAAAATAGTAAATCGTCTGAAATCAATTTCATAGATGTCGCGTATGGTTCCACAATAATCGAACTGTGAGGAGAGAAGATTGGTATCCGAAGCACTTGCTCGGCTATCTTGTGTGAAGTTAGCCATGACTCCACAATCATACGTGACTCTCTTTGAATCGATGCGTTCTATGCGAAAATGTCGTCCATATGACCATAATGCACTGTACTTTTTGTACTGTAAAAGAGCATCATTAAAACAATGAAGATGCACCTATTTTATAGCATATATTGCCACAAATAATTACTTAATTACATCAAGAGATAAGAAACTTACATGCACCATACATCCAGATGATAACTCCCGCTCGCGCTCGTTTATTGTCTCTCCATCACGTTCGGCTTTACGTATAGCTAGTTGTAGCCAATCAAGTGACATGTGAGTAGGGAGAAGAGCCAGATCTCGTGGATATGGTTGTGATCGCCTGTACATTACTCTGAATCTCGTCCTTGCATTTATTCTTTCTGCTTTGGCCACTTCATATCTCTCAATCCACTTCTGCATCTCAGGGCTATTGAGGATACAAAACTTATTGAATTTCTCCATTTGCTCTTCGCTCATCTTTCTTTCAATCCCTTTTCCTTGGGGGACCTCGCCAATGATGCGATCATCATCCTTGTTGTGCCAAGCTTGCGGCATATCAGGATCCGTGGATGCAAGAAACTCTGTGATATATACTAATGACTCTTGCACAAGCCATCCCTCTGCCATGCTTGCTTCTGGTCTTGCTCTTTGTCTTACAAACCCCTTTAAAGTTTTCATAAACCGCTCGAGAAAAAACATCCATCGATTATGAACGGTACCTGCTATAGCCACCTCATCAACTATGTGCACAAGCAAGTGGACTTGAGTTGTCATAATGCTTGAGGGAAAGTGCTTCTCAAGCAAGCATACGGCTTCGATGGATTCCACCCTAGCCTTCTCGATGCTCGATATAGAGATCTCTTTTTGAGATATCCACCTATTTCACATGTCCATGCATATGTAAGATATTTGAGATATCCACCTATTTCACATGTCCATGAAGAAAATAGATAATGCGAATTGATAGTAAGCATACCTCACAATACCACAGATCTTGAATATAGCATTTCTAACATCTTCTTGTAAGCACCCTTTTATTGTAATTGGAAGGATGAACTATCAAAGCAACAATGAAATCATGTCAACAATATAACATAATAATAATTACGCTAATGCATCACTATTATCGGTACACTAATTCTACTTAGAATACCTGTAAGACCTTGTGCCAATCATGGGACTTGAGGCCACTAAGCTTATTGTCCTTTGAAAATGCTCCTTTCAAGCAACGCATGTACCCTGTCGGTGTTTGAAAAGAGGCAATGTCTGCCTTGATCGCTGCCTCCTCCCTCGTAGAGAGGATCCACGTTGCTTTCGGGAGGACAACTTTTCCTGAAGCATGCACTTGGGGCCACAAACGAGACATCCTATTCATAGCACGCAAGTCTTCTCGCACTCCTCTCGAGTCCTTGGAACCAACCAAGTGTGCCCAAATGGTAGCCCCCACATTCTTAAAGATATGCATTGGATCCAAGAGATGATTGATTTGTAACTGACCCCAATAAGGAAGCTCGTGAAAGATCGATAGCCTCTTCATACTAGGAGGAGGTTCCTCTCCATTCTCCCTCCAAGCTTGAATCCAATCACTTGCTTTTAAATATGATGGTGGTGGATCAAGCTGACCTCCACGTGCGAGATGGTCGAGCGGAAGGTATCGAGCATGACCTTCATAAACATTTTTCCTCATGTGTTTGGAGTAGCGTGCAAGCGATTTCAGAGCGGGTCCACAAACAGGACAAGCATGGTACCCACTTGTAGCAAGCCCTGCACGCGTGCATGAATATGTTAGTACAAGACATGCGTGCAAAAGAGAGTAAAAAAAGCATAATGCCTCATTGTACATGTAAAGACATAACCACGTACCTGCGCACTCTCCATATCCTGGGTAGTCATGCATGGTCCACATCAAGATACCCCTGACGGAAATATCATTGGTATGCCTAGGAGCTCTGGAAATATCAAAGACCTGCACTCCTCTCCATAATATCTGTAACTCCTCTATCAAAGGTGCCATGTACACGTCCATGTTTCTTGCCTTGTACTTTCCTGGCACAAGTAGTGCAAGCATGAGGTGTCCCTTTTTTATTGTTAGCCATGGTGGGATATTGTAATTCACCACGACTATGGGCCATGTCGACCAAGATGTCGAGCGTAACCCGAAAGGATTCACGCCGTCCATGGCTAGCCCAAGATGTAAGTTGCGTGGCTCTCTCGCAAAGTCCGGCCACTGATTATCTATGTGCTTCCAAGCCGCACAATCTGCGGGAATCCTCAATGTGTGATCAGTGGACCGATGAGATGCATGCCATGTCATCAACTCCGCTATGGATTTGCATCGAAACATGTGTTGTATTCTTGCAATGATGGGAAAGTGTCTTAAGACCTTTACCGGTATCCTCTCACCCTGCAAGTCATCTGTATATCGTTGTTCCCCACACTTTGGACAACTAGCCAAATCTCCATGCTCACGACGAAAGAGAATACAATCATTACGGCAAGCATGGATGGTATCATAATCCATACCCACCATTGTTAGCATCTTTTTCGCTTCATCTCTTGATGCGGGCATGGTATTTGGTGCAGGCAACATCTTTTGGAGCAACCTATGACAAAGACACTATCCAAATGATGATTCTCAAAACAAACAATATCCAAATAATGAGTCAATCAAATTAATGCAAGGGCTAACCTCATTAAGGCCGAGACACTTGTATCCGACCACCCATACTGTACTTGTAGATTCAAGATTGAGAGACAAGCACGTAGTTTAGACATCCTGGCACCCTCGTACAATTGTGTTGATTGCAACTCTCGCATTTTCACCTCAGACTCTGACATCACGTGTACGTGGGATGTAGTGCCCCTAAAAATGGAATCCATCATGTCGACCATACCCTCGTCGTCATCTGGGAGACTATAGTCTTGTTGAAAGTGAGAAGGTATATGTGTACCCTCGTCACCCTCATCATCCTGTCATAAGCTCATTCGTGTAAATAGAAGATCTTCTAATTCCGGGTATACAATAAGATTGCGAACTTAAATAGCTTTGACTTACCGATGATCCATCAACATGTGCAACACCAACGGGGGGTACTGGTTCCGGCTCCTCCCCATACATCCGCAAGTGGCGCATGATAATACGACGTTGATGTCGTACTTCTCGCTTGCAATGAGTGCAATGACAATATAACCTCTCTGTAAGCCACTTCGTGCTCCCGGGCGTTGGCGCATCATCGGATGAGCTTCCACTCGTCCCTTCCATCTACACTTATAAAACCAAAACATAAGCATGAAGAGGAGATGTACACAATTATGAGCATAGCATGTTTAATTTGAGCTTCTCTTGAGGCTATATAAAAAGAATGACATCGCTATATAGTAAGGATTGAAACAAAAAATCCTATATAGTAAGGCTATGTGGTAAGAGGAGATATTGACAATTATAGGCATAGCATGTTTGAGTCACAAGAGGCCTCATTAAAAAACAAACAGTAAGCGTCGCTATATAGCGACGCTCTGTTCCGTCGCTATATAGCGACGATTTTAATTGAAAGCGTCGCTATATAGCGACGTTTTCAATTAAAAACGTCGCTATATAGCGACGAATAAGCGTCGCTATATAGCGACGCTGTGGGTTAAAACCCGAAACGGCGAAACCCGCGGCGTTTTGCTCAAAGCTTTCCTAATCTCTAAACTAAGCTCTCCAAAATCTCCTCCCACCTATTTTCACTGACCTCCCATCTATTCCAAGCAACCTCCTACCCTATTTCCCACTCCTCACCCTCCTCCTACCTCTTGTGCACCCTCTCTCTCCTTTTTCCCTCTTTGGTTTCCAGAAAGAAAGTTCTTCAAAAGGTGAGTTTTTTTCAACAATGTAGGTTGTTTGTTTGTTAGCTTTGGTTTTGTGAGTGTTTCTACTTGTATTGCTAAAGTTTTAAACTAGTTTTCATGCTTGATTAGAAAGGATTCAAACAAAAAACGAAATTTCAAGAAAGAAAGAAAGAAACTCACCTCTTCTTTCTGTATTTCTCTTCCTTCTCTTCCTTCTCTTCTCCTCAATCTCCTCCTTTCCTTGTCTCCTCAATCTTCTCTTTCCTTGTCTCCTTTCAAGAAGTTGCTTTTGTGATCTCCTCTTTCCACTAACATCTTATTTGAAAAAATGGGTTGTTTTCTCTCTTTTGTAGGGCCAGTCCACTACACCGAGCGGGACATAGTCTCTCTTTTGTGGGCCCAGTCCACTACACCGAGCGGGACATACTTTTACAGGTAAGTGCTTCCTCTTCTTTCCATTTAAGCTTTTTGTTATTTGCATTTGCCTGCAGCTAGCGCCTTAAGCGCTAGCTGCAGTGATGGGCGTAGGAACCCTCTCTTCCCCCTTCTCTTTTTCTCATTTTCCCCCTTCTCTTTTTTCCCTCTTCTCTTATTCTCTCTTTCCCCCTCTCTCTTTTCCCTTCTCTCTTTCCTTTCCCCCTTATTCTCTATTTCCGCATCCCTCTTATTCTCTTATGCTTATGCTTCTCTCATTCCGCATAAGCTCCTCCTCTATTTCCGCATGAGCATAAGCTCATGCTTATGCTCATTCATGAGCATGAGCTTATGCGTAAGTTTCCGCAAGAGCTTATGCGGAAATAGAGAATGAGAGAAGCATACGCTTCTCTCATTCTCTTTTTCCGCATAAGCTCCTTCTCTCATTCCGCATAAGCTCCTTCTCTATTTCCGCATGAGCATAAGCATGAGCTTATGCTTATGCTTATGCTTATGCTTATGCATAAGCATAAGCATAAGCTCATGCTTATGCTCATTCATCCGCAAGAGCTTATGCGTAAGTTTTCGCAAGAGCTTATCCGCAAGTTTCCGCAAGTGCTCCTTCTCTTTTTCCGCATAAGCTCCTCCTCTATTTCCGCATGAGCATAAGCATGAGCTTATGCTTATGCTTATGCATAAGCATAAGCATAAGCTCATGCTTATGCTCATTCATGAGCATGAGCTTATGCGTAAGTTTCCGCAAGAGCTTATGCGGAAATAGAGAATGAGAGAAGCATATGCTTCTCTCATTCTCTTTTTACGCATAAGCTCCTTCTCTCATTCCGCATAAGCTCCTTCTCTATTTCCGCATGAGCATAAGCATGAGCTTATGCTTATGCTTATGCTTATGCTTATGCATAAGCATAAGCATAAGCTCATGCTTATGCTCATTCTTCCGCATGAGCTTATGCGTAAGTTTCCGCAAGAGCTTATGCGGAAATAGAGAATGAGAGAAGCATACGCTTCTCTCATTCTCTTTTTCCGCATAAGCTCCTTCTCTCATTCCGCATAAGCTCCTTCTCTATTTCCGCATGAGCATAAGCATGCGCTTATGCTTATGCTTATGCTTATGCTTATGCATAAGCATAAGCATAAGCTCATGCTTATGCTCATTCATCCGCAAGAGCTTATGCGTAAGTTTCCGCAAGAGCTTATCCGCAAGTTTCCGCAAGTGCTCCTTCTCTTTTTCCGCATAAGCTCCTCCTCTATTTCCGCATGAGCATAAGCATGAGCTTATGCTCATTCATGAGCATGAGCTTATGCGTAAGTTTCCGCAAGAGCTTATGCGGAAATAGAGAATGAGAGAAGCATATGCTTCTCTCATTCTCTTTTTATGCATAAGCTCCTTCTCTCATTCCGCATAAGCTCCTTCTCTATTTCCGCATGAGCATAAGCATGAGCTTATGCTTATGCTTATGCTTATGCTTATGCATAAGCATAAGCATAAGCTCATGCTTATGCTCATTCTTCCGCATGAGCTTATGCGTAAGTTTCCGCAAGAGCTTATGCGGAAATAGAGAATGAGAGAAGCATATGCTTCTCTCATTCTCTTTTTCCGCATAAGCTCCTTCTCTCATTCCGCATAAGCTCCTTCTCTATTTCCGCATGAGCATAAGCATGAGCTTATGCTTATGCTTATGCTTATGCTTATGCATAAGCATAAGCATAAGCTCATGCTTATGCTCATTCATGAGCATGAGCTTATGCGTAAGTTTCCGCAAGAGCTTATCCGCAAGTTTCCGCAAGTGCTCCTTCTCTTTTTCCGCATAAGCTCCCTCTCTTTTTCCGCATGAGCATAAGCATGAGCTTATGCTTATGCTTATGCATAAGCATAAGCATAAGCTCATGCTTATGCTCATTCTTCCGCATGAGCTTATGCGTAAGTTTCCGCAAGAGCTTATGCGGAAATAGAGAATGAGAGAAGCATATGCTTCTCTCATTCTCTTTTTCCGCATAAGCTCCTTCTCTCATTCCGCATAAGCTCCTTCTCTATTTCCGCATGAGCATAAGCATGAGCTTATGCTTATGCTTATGCTTATGCTTATGCATAAGCATAAGCATAAGCTCATGCTTATGCTCATTCATGAGCATGAGCTTATGCGTAAGTTTCCGCAAGAGCTTATCCGCAAGTTTCCGCAAGTGCTCCTTCTGTTTTTCCGCATAAGCTCTCTCTCTTTTTCCGCATGAGCATAAGCATGAGCTTATGCTTATGCTTATGCATAAGCATAAGCATAAGCTCATGCTTATGCTCATTCTTCCGCATGAGCTTATGCGTAAGTTTCCGCAAGAGCTTATGCGGAAATAGAGAATGAGAGAAGCATATGCTTCTCTCATTCTCTTTTTCCGCATAAGCTCCTTCTCTCATTCCGCATCCGCATAAGCTCCTTCTCTCATTCCGCATAAGCTCCTTCTCTATTTCCGCATGAGCATAAGCATGAGCTTATGCTTATGCTTATGCTTAAGCATAAGCATAAGCATAAGCTCATGCTTATGCTTATGCATAAGCATAAGCATAAGCTCATGCTTATGCTCATGCGGAAATAGAGAAGGAGCTTATGCGGAATGAGAGAAGGAGCTTGTCATGAGCTTATGCGCAAGTTTCCGCAAGAGCTTATGCGCAAGTTTCCGCAAGTGCTCCTTCTCTTTTTCCGCATAAGCTCCTTCTCTTTTTGCGCATAAGCTCCTTCTCTCATTCCGCATAAGCTCCTTCGCAAGTTTCCGCATGAGCATAAGCATGAGCTTATGCATGAGCTTATGCTTATGCTTATGCATAAGCATAAGCATAAGCTCATGCTTATGCTCATTCATGCTTATGCTTATGCTTATGCTTATGCTCATGCTTATGCTCCTTCTCTATTTCCGCATGAGCATAAGCATGAGTTTCCGCAAGTTTCCGCAAGCATAAGCATAAGCATAAGCATAAGCTATCCGCAAGTTTCCGCAAGAGCTTATCCGCAAGTTTCCGCAAGTGCTCCTTCTCTCTTTCCGCATAAGCTCCTTCTCTTTTTCCGCATGAGCATGAGCATGAGCTTATGCTTATGCTTATGCATGAGCATAAGCATAAGCTCATGCTTATGCTCATTCATGTCCATGAGCTTATGCGTAAGTTTCCGCAAGAGCTTATGCGGAAATAGAGAATGAGAGAAGCATATGCTTCTCTCATTCTCTTTTTCCGCATAAGCTCCTTCTCTTATTCCGCATGCAAGTTTCCGCAAGTTTCCGCATGAGCTCCTTCTCTTATTCCGCATAAGCTCCTTCTCTCATTCCGCATAAGCTCCTTCTCTATTTCCGCATGAGCATAAGCATGAGCTTATGCTTATTCATGAGCATGAGCTTATGCGGAAGTTTCCGCAGGAGCTTATGCAGAAATAGAGAATGAGAGAAGCATATGCGGATCTCATTCTCTTTTTCCGCATAAGCTCTTTCTCTCTTTCCGCATAAGCTCTTTCTCTTTCTCTTTTGCGTGAGCATATGCGGAAATAGAGAATGAGAGAAGCTTATGCTTCTCTCCTCCTCTATTTTCGCGGAAAAAGAGAAGGAGCTTATGCGGAAATAGAGAATGAGAGATGCTTCTCTCCTTCTCTTTTTCTGCATAAGCTCCTTCTCTTTTTCCGCATGAGCATAAGCATGCGGAAACTCATCCTTCTCATGCTTATGCTCATGCATGTGCATGAGCTTATGCTTAAGTTTCCGCATAAGCTCATGCACATGCGTGAGCTTATGCGGAAATAGAGAATGAGAGAAGCAGAAGCTCATTCTCTATTTCTGCATAAGCTCATTCTCTATTTCCCACTCTATTTCCCCCTTCTCTCATTTCCCCCTTATCTCATTCTCTATTTTCCCTCATCTCTTTCCCTTTCTCTCATTCTCTATTTCCTCGTTCTCATTCTTTTCTTTCCTTTACATCTTCTTTCCCTCTTATCTTTCCCTCTTCTTTCCCTCTTTCCTTTCCCTCTTCTTTCCTTTCCCTCTTCTTTCTTCTTGCCTATGCCTATGCCTATGAGAATGCTCATGTTTGTTTATTTGTTTTCTGTTTTCGTGTTTGTGTCTATGTTAGACATGGGATCACGTCGCTCATCGGACGAGTACGGACAGCCTCGCAGGAGGAGAGCTCACGATCTATATGCTCCAGAGGACTTTGATTCCTCTCAGGCGACTACCCCGAGGACTACCCCTGGTCCGACTCCTCTCGGTCCTAGCACTGTGACTACCCCTGGTCCGACCCCTCTTCCACGTAGCACTGCGACTACCCCTCAGGGGACTCCTTTGCTAGCCGCGCATGGCTTTGTTGGGACTCCCGACGAGTTTGTAGCGCAGATGAGCGATGAGGAGGCAGCGAGATTCTTCTCTCTGCTCTCTCAGAGGACCTCCGCAATTCCTTCCCCTACACCGACGGGTGGACGTACAGCCCAGCCATCCCCTCGCGCCCCTTCGACCGCGGGATCATCACCTGCGCATGCCTCCCGCAAGGGAAGGAAGAGTAGGATGGGCGGCTCATGTTGTGCTGACTCAGGAGATGTAGACGAGTCAGCACACTCACGCTCCTTTAGGTCTCCACTTGGTCCGGAGACACAGTATCAGTCAGGTCCCTTTCCCTCTCCTACTCCCATAGCTACTCCTCGATCCGGAAGCGGTCGCGCAGCTTCCACTCCTTCAGACTCTGCTACCGTCAGTCCCCCTTACTCATCAGGGGATCTCTCCTATCAAATCACATCTGCCGGAGAGATAATAGAAGACAAAAAGGGCAAAGCAGTGATGGCCGCCATGAGGCGGTTGATGAGTCATCACTTCAAGAGCGGCATAAATATCGATTGGCGGTATCAAGATGGCCAAAAGAAGCAGGCGGTGATCGATGAGTTAAAACTCAGATTTCCTAATCCGCCAAATGTGGAGTTTAATAACAGTTATATGCTCGAGCGCATGGGTTTGGTCCTAAAGCATCGCAGATCAACCATGCGTACTTCCATTACAAAGGGGTTGTCTAAACCCAGCTGGGCAGACAAAGCTGATTGGAAGTTCTTGAAGAAGCAGAATAGGGACCATCCTGAAATGTTCGAGGGTCAGAGGAGGGCTGCGAAGAGACGGCTGGATGTCGTAGGTACTTCGCACTTTGGTGCAGGTGGACGGTATGCGTTCGAGGCAATGGGAGCGACAGTTGATTGGGCTGAGGTGGCTGCTCGCACGGTATAAGTTTACTCCTGCTTGTAATCTCACTTTTTAATTTAAGTTCCAATCTAATTTTCGATTTATATGGTTCAGTCTCAGGGTCAAAGCTCAAGCGTCCCATCATCAGAGACGAGCGATCAACAGGGGCAAGGATCGGACGCAGGTGCCGATGACGAAGGAGAAGACGCAGGTGTCGGGGACGAGGGAGAAGATGCAGGTGCCGAGGACCAGGGAACAGCCCAACAAGACGATTCGGATTCGGATTCGGATTAGTAGTGGTAGTAGCATTTTTCATATCCGCTCGTTAGAGCCATTTTGTATCGCCCTTTCACAGGGTAATTTTGTTTCAAACACAGTTGTATATGTATATGCATTTCTTCCTCATCGTTCACAAGAACAATTTTGTATCACCCTGCAAGCAAGGGAAATTTTGTTATAAAAAACTTTCTTTTGTAATTACAAAAAAAAAAAAATGGTTAGTGGGGCTAAACAGGGCTTCCTTTTGGCCCTGTTTAGCCCCACTAACCATTTTTTTTACCTTCTGTTAATCGTCGCTATATAGCGACGTTTACCAGTGTCGCTATATAGCGACGATTAACAGAGTCGCTATATAGCGACGTTTATATCGTCGCTATATAGCGACGTTTACATCGTCGCTATATAGCGACGATTAACAGCGTCGCTATATAGCGACGGTTTATAGCGACGCTCCTTTTCCGACGATTTTAACGACTTTTATAGCGACCTTTGCGCCCGTGAAAAAAAAAATTTTTAATGTAAAAAGCGTCGGTATTTCCGTCGGAAAATGACCTATGCCTTGTAGTGGAATACAATGTGCAACTGAAGCAATATCAGAGCTTGCATTTAAGGAAGAGGAGACTGAGTCTACTGTGAAAGCATTGCACACTACAGAAGAAGTAGAGACTCAGTGTACACCTACAGCACCACAGCCTCCACTGGAAGCATCAGAAGAGTTGCCATAGCCTTCGCTTACATTTAAGAAAGAGGATACTGAGTCTACTCCAAAAGCACTACATACTACAAAAGAAGTAGAGACTGAGTGTACATCTAGATCACCACAGCCTCCATTGGAAGCATCAGAAGAGTTGCCACAGTCTCCACGAGAAGCATCAGAAGATTTGTGATGCATGTATGATGTTGTGTTTGTATATATGCATGAGGAGCATATTCTCATGATGTTGTTTATTCCATGAATATTATGGTTGACATTTATTTGTTGCAATGTATGAATCATGATGTAGTTTTTGTTGATTATACACCAATTTGTGACTTATTACTTAAGTGGCATTTAGTTATGATATTTATATATTTATTTCATGCACACAATTTTATGATATGAATGTGTGATGATGTGATTATTTGGAAATATAACCTTTTGTGATGAGAATTTTAATATGAATATGTGATGATGTAATATTTGTAATATATTTCATGGCAAAGTATCAATTCCCAATGCTCCACTCACTTAAAGTACAGCATTCCCAATGCTCTGCAAAATTTTATTTAGTTGGACAGTCTCCACTCACTTAAAGTAGAGCATTTCCAATGCTTCTCTCACTTTATTCCTCCTTTATTCCAACCCTTATCCTTATCATAGCAAACACATCGTGCCTTAGTGCACTTGTATTCTTCCATTGTAGTCCTTCCACAAACACTCTCTTATTTCTTACATCCTGGTCCTTCTGATTAACTTGTATTCATCTTTCACTTTATGTCTTCCCTCACTTTCTATCACTCTTGAAGGAGGGGCAGCTCACTGTGCATCCCTCGCTATTGCTCCCTCACTCTCCTTCTCCCATTTCCCTCTAAGACAATGAATAGTTACTACCTGACTTCATTTACTGAACTCAAATTCTGTCTTAGATCTCTTTTGTATGGACCAATGAAGGGAAAATCATTCGAGAAGGATATGTTATGCACATGGCTACTTGATTTGAACTCAGCAGAAGAGGTGAATATCCTTAGCTTTCTTTTTTGCTTCTTTTAATCACGTACTTCTTATGCTAACGAGTTAAATTTTCGTACAGGATATGGCGGTGGCTAGAAGCTGTATTGAAAAAAATGGTGAAGATGAGGAAAGCCAAGAGAGAAAAGAAGAGTTGTTGAATGCTTACAAGTCAGCGGAAGATTCGAAACAAGTTATGAGGAGAGTCTATGAGGAGATTTGCGATGCCAGCCCTGGTTGCGCATGGCCTGCAAGTTTAAAGTCTGCTTGTTTTCATGAAGCCAATGCCATAGTAGGCACTTTCGAGGACATCTGCTCTCTCTAATGACTTAATAGTCAAGTGATGGAAATTTAATTCCATAGAGACTTATGTGTTTTCTAAAGTAACTGTAATAGACAAGAAATAAAACTACAGTTCCACAAAGACTTTTTAGTTCTCTAATGTAAAGTTGTAATAGACAAGAGAGACAAAGATGAGATCTTCTAGGCTGAGCTAATGGAAGGTGTTTTTTAACACCATATGGCTTTGAGTTATATGATCTACTTCTTGTACAAATGTGTCATGCTTTTTTTTTTAATGTACTCTAGTTTTAATAACATGTCATGCCATTTTTTCTAATTTGATTTTTTAAAATCTTACTTTTTGTCGCTTTTAACAACATGAAGTCCTCTTTTTTTAATGTACTCTAGTTTTAATAACATGTCACGTCATTTTTTCTAATTTGATTTTTTAAAATATTACTTTTTGACTCAAAGTTTTGTTTTATAAGAGCCTCCTTTTTTTAAATGCTCTACCAAAATTATCTCACAAAACGAATTTGGACAGTGCACCAGTCCAAAATTAATGAAATAGGTGTTACTAAAATATGAAAACCCATCTCCTTTCAAATTAATGTAACTTTTTCATGTGTTACCCAAATTTCAAGGTGTAAAGACATATTTGAAGCTCTTTTAGTGTAGAATGCAACCATGTTAATTTGAATAATTTCTACTCATGGCATTTGTTAAATTCATCTCATAATCAAGATTTTGATAGGTTTTCTTATGAAAGGGAGTTGGTGCCCAAGGGGGGGATGGGGAGGGGAGGGGAAGGAGGAAGGGAAGGGGACGGGAGGGGATGGAAGGGGAAAGAGGAGGGGAGGGGATGGAAGGGGAGGGGAGAGGTGAGGAAGGGAAGGATTGGGGAGGGGGAGGGGTGAGGAAGGGAAGGAGAGGGGACGGGATCACAATACATGCTCTAGTAGCCACGGCTGCTAAGCCCCTGAAAAAAAAATGCGTTTGGCAGCTGTGGCGGCTATGGCTACCCAATTTGTGTTTTGGATTGGAAGGGGGAGGGGTGAAGGGAAGAGAGAGGGGAGGGAGAAGAGAGAGGGAGAGGAGAGGGGAGGGGAAGAGAGGAGAGAGAGAGGAAAGAGGAAGAAGAGAGAGAGAGGAGGGAGAAGAGAGAGGGAGAGAGGAGTGGAAGGGAAGAGAGCACGAGAAGAGAGAGGGAGAGGGGAGAGAAGGAGGAGATGGAAGGTTAATGGAATGAAAGGAGGAGATGGAAGGTCTTAGAGCCATGGGTTAAGACTTAGCCAAGATTTAAGAATCAAAGATGCACCTTCAGATGGGGAGTGGTTGAGGATGGTCATGCATCTTTGCCTGTGCTAAGCACGGGTTCACTCGTACATATATATACATATACATATATACATATATATACATATACATATATATATATACATACACACACATATATATATTTTTTACAGGGGCTTGGTGGCCGCGGTCGCCAGAGCATGTATTTGTGAGCCCCCTCCCCTCTCCTTCCCTTTCTCTCCCCTCCCCTCCCCTTCCCCCTTCCCTCCTCTCCAATTTTTCTTTCCTTCTATTGTTGTTTCTTTAGGCACTCAGCGGCTGCGACCACTAGAGCATGCATTAGGGAGCCACCCCCCCGTTCCCCTTCCCCCTTCCCTCCCCTCCCCTTCCCTCTTCCCCCTCCCCTCCTCTCCCCTTCCCCCTTCCCCTCCCCTCCCTCTCCCCCTTCCCCTCCCCTTCCCTTCCTCAACCCTCTCCCTTTTCCTCCCCTCCCCATCCCCATTTCCCTCCCCTCCCCTTCCTCCCTCCCCCTCCTCTTCCCTTCCCGCTTCCTCACCCCTCTCCCTTTCCCTCCCCTCCCCCTCCCCTTCCCTTCCTCCCTCCCCCTGCTCTCCCTTTCCCCTTTCCTTACCATGCCCTTCCCTACCCTTCCCCTTCACGTCCCCTCTCCTTCCCCATCCCTCCACCCCCCCCCCCACTTCTCTCTCTCTCTCTCTCCCTCCCTCTCCCCCTCCTCTTCCTTTCCCTTTCTCCTTCCCTTCCCTTTTCTTCCCCCTCCCCTTCCCTTTCCTTTCTTTCTTACCTCCCTCATTTTCTCTCTTTCCCCCTCCCTCCCCTCCATCAACAATTGTTGCAGTGTGAATCCCACATTGACACAAATCAACTAAAATCCCTATGAGCATGCCCATATCATGTGGACAAGTGCAGCGCACTGGTCCCATGATATGTATCAATGATGTTCTATTGATGAACCAAGGACATGTACGTTCCATGCATGCATGTGCAACATCATGTGTGACTCCATATCTACCAGATTTTATAGTTTTTAAACTCTCAAAATGTGTAAATGTTAATACTGTTATGACATCTTCAAGATTTTAGAGGACTCTTATGGTAGATTAATATCATGCATGGGCCATACATACATACATACATACATACATACATGCATGCATGCATGCATGCATACATATAATTTTTTCATACATTTAAATTACTTTTATTAATTTAAATGTAATAAATCTATTATTTTTTATTAAATTATTATTAAATGCAACATTATAGAGACATATTATGAAATTTATTATGTGAAAACGATAGTGCCAAAAAGTAAACTTTTGATTCTCGAACGACATTTTCATAAAGTAAACTTTCCATTTGGGAAGGAGCTTTAGGATTAGTCCAAATGTAGACATCTAAGTCCAAAATTAATGAAATGTGTGTTTATAGGATTACTTTCGAATAGAAATTCTTGTAGCAGTCAACCCATTCCTACTTGCCGATAGACTTCAAACACTGTAACTGATACATATTTTATTATTCCACATTGTAAGAAATCACTCAAAAAAACATGACTATACTTACCACAAACAACGATTCCGTTTTCTCCAACAAAACGACAACTTGTTTTGCGACATAGATTCCTCTTCCTTGAGAACCTTTTGTCCCTCCAACTTCACTCCTGATCAATATCACACCTCAATGCTACACTCTCGATCAATATTACAACTCATGCAAGATTCTAGAAGATGCTGTGCCCTTTTGGCAAAGCGCTCCTTCTCAAAATGCCGAGATTCCCTCGAACAGATTCATACAGGCCGTTCATGAAAGCATCCACAAACATGTGTTATGGAACCGATCTCTCTTGCTTGTGTTTGCACTCTTTCGCCATAGGACCAATTCTATTTGCAAAGCAGATCGAGAGATGAAATACCAAAGGTGATAGACAAATGCATTCCCATAAATACAAAGAAGCTCATAAGCAAAGAAGGCATAGATGAACCCAGATTGAACTAGTCGTTCACTTCACTTACCAACTCAATGATCGAGAAAATTGCCACCATTTTCTTCCATCATGCAAACTCTATGTAGATTCTAAACCAATCACTCCTCCAACTACGATTACACATTTAATACAACTAGACTTATCCATTTAACTGCACCACACAGCCACGATGCTACCATCATACCTAACACCCATTGGCAAGCCACTAAACTTTTTCACCTTGTTTTTTGGCATGCCAAAGGCGAAGCCATAGAGCTTGTTTTGGGTACTCTTATTATGGGAATTGTGCAAAGGCCTTTAAAGAATGTTATGATGGAAAGGTATCTCGAGTGGGGTTTTAAAGCTTGTCATAATCTAAGAGTGAGGTATGAAGAGAGGGTTGTCACATCTAATGGCCTTTTGGAGGCCTAGTGGAACGTTCACCTTGTGTTTAGAGTGTGTTCTCGTGTCTGTCAAAATGGGCAAAAATGCTGAGAAAAGTGCCAGCGCTTTGCTTATTCCCCCCATTTGGTCCCTACTTTTTCGCTGCCTAGACTCAACATTTTCATGCCCCGCTGGAGACGGAGAAATGCAGGGATTGGGTACTGTCTACCAATCGTAGCTTCAAATCAAGAGTAGTTTATCAAGGTTTTCCCACTATTGTCAAAGTTTCTCTCCATCACCAATAATGTAGAGTGAGTGGGAACGTTTGCCAGACTTGGCAGGTCGCTACCAAGAGACATAGCGAAAATGCCAATGTAGAGGAGTGCTCTTAGGGTAGAGGGGCCAGTCTTCTGCAGGGCTGACTTTTTGATAGTGTATTGGGCAACACCTATGGTTTTTTGGAGTGTTTTCAAGATGTAAATGCATCTCATAGATAAAGATGGAGGGAGTATATAATTTCTTTATTTAAAAAACGGGAAAAATTTTTACATTGGTAGAAAACCTCGACCCAAATTTACCAAAGGCATTGGTGGGCCACTACTATGTCACATGAGGGATAGCTCAATTTGTTAAGAGAGGTTGACAACTACTAAAAATCATGTGGCAAGACCCAATAAAGAGGCATGAATATGTGGAGAGAAAAGGGAAATTGTAAAGGCACGTGCCCCTTTACACTAGTCTGTTGCATGGGGAGTTGGGGTCTACTCTTCTACTCTAGTCTAAAAGGTGACGGAACAGCTCACGTAAGTTGTTCAATTCCACACGACACTTGAAACTTGGATTTAAACATCCGCTCTCACTCTACGATATAGATCCTTGTTAATTGCTGCCCCCTCTCAAGTCTCTCTCGCCATAGCCAATCGCCATGCCCCTCCCTCTTATCCCCCTCGGCTCCCAAGGCCTCATGGTAGCTTCCTCAATCCTCGCCTTGCCAATCGCTCGCATTCTCGCAAATTCGTTCTCTCTCTCTCTCTTTCTCTCTGCCTTTGATTAGATGGGTTTGGCTGTTTTTTCGTTGGACGTTCTCGGCTTTTGCCTGCGCAGGTCCCTCAACTCGGCCTAGGTTGTATGAGCCTCTCTTCCTTCTATGGACAAACAGATGGCCAGCGCAAGGGCCTGACTGATGAGGATGGCATTGCTCTACTCAAGCATGCCATTGAAAGCGGAGTAACTTTTCTCGACACTGCGGATATCTATGGTCCTTTCGCAAACGAGATCTTGATTGGCAAGGTATCAAGAAGGTTGCAGTAAAAGTTACACTTCGCTTGAGGCTCCTGGAAGGCCATATTAGTCGAGCAATCCGCTGACAGCGTTTCTCTTTTGCTCTTATAGGCGCTTAAACACTTTCCGCGGGAGAAGATCCAGCTTGCCACCAAGTTTGGGAATGTATCAATAAATGGCGTTGCTGTTGTGAAAGGCACACCAGAGTATGTGCGCGAGGCCTGTGAAGCGAGCATGAAGAGGTTGGAAGTGGATTACATCGATCTTTTTTATCAGCACCGCGTTGACAAAACAGTTCCCATTGAGGAAACGGTTCGTAGATGTCTAGATGGAGTTGTCAAGGGGGTTTTGGTCTATAATTGAATCCATTTGCTGAAACATGATTGCCCGAGAAAGGGATTAATTCCTCTGATCCTGATTTTCTTGGTTGGCAATAGTACAGTCATTTTTTTTTAGCAATTCAGGTTGTGATATTGTGAAAGGGACTGCCTGCAATACGAGTTTGTGTAGCTATACTTCATGTCTTGCTTCTGATGATGGCAGGTTGGAGAGATGAAGAAGCTCGTGCAAGAAGGCAAAGTGAAATATATTGGTTTGTCTGAAGCCAGTGTTGACACTATCAGACGAGCTCATGCTGTCCATCCAATCACTGCTGTCCAGCTGGAATGGTCCCTATGGTCAAGGGACGTGGAAGAAGATGTTATTCCAACATGCAGGTTTGTGCAGATCTATGATTTTGACATAATTAGTTGGATTCTCTTAGCACGGCTATTTGGGTATATCCAGCTTGGAATTATCTTATTTGTTCTGTGATCACCAATTGGCAGGGAGCTCGGGATCGGAATAGTGGCGTACAGCCCACTTGGGCAAGGGTTTTTCTCAGGAAAAGCTGTCGTTGAAAGTTTGGACAAAGTAGACCCCAGGATGGTACAGTTTCGTCTTTGATATGGGCGTATCACATTGCATAATCATTCATCAAGTAGAATGGAATATTTTTCTGTATGTATCAAAAAATCAAACTAAGATGATGTCGCCATGCCTTCAAAACTGATATTTCTTTTCGATACTGGACCTATAGCTATATCTTCCTAAGTTCCAAGGGGAGAATTTTGAAAAGAACAAGGTGTTTTACGAGCGCATTGCTAATTTGGCGAAGAAGCATGAATGCACGCCTGGGCAACTCGCCTTGGCCTGGGTTCTCCATCAGGGAAATGATGTTGTGCCAATTCCAGGTAAGATTGCTTTGCAAAATTAGTTCTGAGTGCCGAATCAAATGGGCGTTTATGCAGCTTTTGAATATGTCTACGCCAAGACAAATTTAAGTAATTCCTTCATTTTGAAACCAGGGACAACAAAGATAAAGAACTTTGATGAGAACTTGGTCTCCTTAAAAGTCAAGCTCTCCAAAGAAGATGTAGATGAGGTCACAGCTGCAGTACCTGTGAGTGAAGTAGTAGGGCAAAGGTACAGCGGCATTTTTTTGGAAAAGACGTACAAATTTGCAGACACCCCACCTCCGAAAGCATGATGAAAAAACTACTTGGAGAAAACTTTGGCCCCTAAGCCCCTTAACATCTTCATGAGGCAGTTATCTCAGGGTTTGCTTAGAAATACTCTTTGCCAACTAAAAAAATCGGCAGCAATGGTCCATCTATCTGGGTATTAGAAATTTCTCCCGAGTTGTACAGATTTTTGTGTGTACCACAGCCAGAGACACGGGAATCGTCGTATGCGATAACACGAGTTCCAACCCACATTGATATTCTAGCTCTGTTCGAGACAAGTCACAAGACAGTTCTTGTGGATTGGATATACAACACACACATACGTAGATGTACATTATTGATGTATAATTTTCTATCACATTTAAGTTCCCTTGAATAAAAAGTCAAAATCCACATTAGTCTTAGTGGCCCTCGACTAAGGTAAATGTTCCCCTCATCACGTCCTCCCTCTTAGTAACTTAATCAAGCCTTCTCTCTCTCTCTCTCTCTCTCCTCCCCTCCTTGTTATGCAACCCTCCATATCTCTCTCATTCCTTACCCCCTCTCTTCCTCTTTTTGTCACTTAGCTCTCCTCCCCTCTCCCCTTCACTTAAGTAGTAGCTACCATGAGCAACCCCCCCTATCCTCTTTCCTCCCTTTGTTGCTTATCCCCCCTTGTCTCCCTTCCCCTCCATATTTCACTCCTTGTCTTCTCTATTTCTCCCCTTCTCTCAGTTGGCTATGGCTAGCAAATCTTGGATATCTTTTGCTCAGCTGCAAGGGCACACATTAACTGGCATAAATCCTTTGGCTTTTGGATCAGTGATGAGGGCACTCCAAGTTGGGGAGTTGGCATTGGCTTTTCCTGGATTCAGAGGGGTATTCTTGTCAGATATTTGGGATGCCAGGTAGGATTGGGCATCTCTTTAGCACAGCAGTTTGTCCCAATACTAGAAAGTATAAGGAAAAAGCTCTTTTTTTGGAGCTCAGTCAAACTCGACCTTGTATCTAGAGTTATGGTAGTGAACCAGGTTCTTTTGGCCACCGCTTGGTTTGTGTGCTGGTACCGGTTGCATCACTCAGCTCATTAGACCAATCAGGAATTTTTTATGGAGTGGACTTGATGGCACAGCAGATGTTATAGTAGAGAGGGTGGCCTGAGAGACCATTATTCTCCCTACATGTGAAGGGGACCTTAATATCATTGACCCAGGCTTGCAGTGCAGAGCATTGCTTTGTAAGGTGGTGGTGAGGGGACTCATGCTTGGGTAGGAACCTTGGAAGGATTTCTTTTTTGGACGCATTCAGGCTTGTACACCTACCTTGGGAGATGATTGAGTGGACAGTCCTTACTGGATTTTTACTTCTGCCTCTCTCAGATCTCGTCTTATTCCACTCTCCCTTCTCTTGGGTTGGTTGTTATTAACAGCCCCCTCTCTTCCTTCTCTCTCTCCTTCCCTTTCCCTTCTCCTCTCCTCTCTCCTCTTGCTAAACTAGGTTATACTTCTTGGTATCGAAATACACCCTTGAATAAAAAAAAACTCGTAAATAATATTGATACAAATTTCTTGGTGTAAATTATAGCCTTTATGTATAACGAGTAGCATGACCCATCTACGACAAGTTAAAGACCAGCTCCATCAGGTCTCAGGATGGGATCTTAGGCTCCCTTTCATTTCAAGGAATACAATTTATTTTTTTTAAATAAATCTCAATATCTAAATGTTTCTTAGGAATTTTAAAGTTCAATCTACGTTAAGCCATGTCATTGCTTTTAGTTGAGAAAAAAGTTTCAGAAGGGGATAAAGACTTGCAAGGGACTTCAACCACTTTCTAAAAGCTTATCATAACCTAACTCTAGCAATCTTTGAATATAGTTGTTTAAAGCCTTTAGGAAGGCCCATCCTCTTCAATACACCTCCCCTTGGAAGCATTTTGTAATATCAAATACTACATGATCAAGGCTCATAATCATATTATGAAAAAGCTACCCTTATTGACATGTTCAAGGGAATTTGAAGTAATGTCTTTATAGGTAACAATGATCATCGAAGAAGTGAATAAACACTTATGTCTCTTTCTAAATGTTTATACTTAAAACTATTTTAACACATCTACATAAATATCTATAGATATATATGTAGTGCATTTACACACACACACACACAATGCATGTGTGGGTGCTTACATGCATTGTGTGTGTGTGTGTGTGTGTGTGTCTATGCGAATGAAAACATTGTGTATGCACCTCCCGTTCCCTAGCCTCTTCCCAATTGTCTCTCCTAGGTCCTCCCCAAATAGTTAAACTATAAAACCCTCTTTCCCCAAGGGCATGTGTGTGTGTGACTCTTATCCCCCTACCCTAGCTTTGTGTCTTTGTCATGTCCCCTCCTCCTCTTTCGACCGCTCTCTTCCTCATTATGTAGTGGGATTGTGTGTCTCCCCCCCCCCCCCCCCTTTTCCCCTTGGTGTGTATTTGTGTTGCATGTTTGTCCTCTCTCTTCCTAACCTTGTGGGTACCTTTCTCCTAGATCTCGACACCCTCTCTTTCTTTCTAACTTTGTGCTTCTCTTCTCCTAGATCCTCTCTCTTTCTAACTTGCGCTTCTATTCAACCTCAAGTAGTGTGTTCATTGTACCTATTTGGTTGTCTTCACCCCTTACCCCTAGGTTTTGTGTGTGTGTGTGTGTCCCTGCGTGCACACATTTTGCCCCTTATGTACTATGTGTGCATGTTTGTATTTGTGTGTTTGTGCACCTCAACCCTTGTAGTAAGGTCTCTCTCTCTTTCTCTCTCTCTCTCTAGGTGGATTCACCTTATATGAGAAGGCAGATATTATTGGGATCACAGAGCATCGAGGGGGGGACCAATAGGTATGCTGAAGATGAGTGGATGAGCAGAAGATGAGCAGGGGAGCAGATGCAGTGATGAGAGTTGGAGGAGGGAGCATGCAGCAAAGTAGAGTAGGGGCGAAAAAGAGATAGAGGATAGAGGAGGGGTGTGGAGCAAAGTAGCAGAGCTTGGGCAGATCAGAGCAATGTAGTAAAATGCCAAATGCCACGGATCTTATATATATTATAAAGTTCGATCCACTGCGGTGGAATCCTCAGCCAGGGGCAGATGCCATGTGGTGCTACTCTGGCTGGTAATTAACTTACCCACAACAAACGTGGCTGATAAGAACCACCATCATCGAGAAGGAATTCTCATTACCATGTCTAATCACTCATTACCATGCACTCTAGTTCTCTACTGAGCATGCGAGCCCAGTGACTAGTAATTTTTACTGCACTCGTAGTGATCATGCATGCTAAAGCACGGTGGTAGGTGAGCGATGGCATGATTGGTAATTTTTACTGTACTCGTAGTGATCATGCATGCTAAAGCACCATGGTGGGTGAGCAATGTCATGATGGAATTGTAGCCACGACAGACGCGGTTGATGATAACCACTACCATCAAGCAGTAATTCTCACAAAAGTAAATCATGAAGCCTAATCACCTCTAATCCCTCATAACCATAATTTACTACACTCATAGTAATCATGCATGCAAGCCTGGTGGTGGTAACTGAAAGCTGAGCAATTATGGGCCACTGTGGTGGCTGGTAAATAGCTGACAGCCCAGTGGATCTTAGCTGCCACCACAAATGTGGTTGGGAATCTTAGACGCCACCACCACTAATCATTCATTACCATGCAAGTCAATACTCCTCCTTGAATTATTCAAAATTCGGGCCAACCACCATGGTGGCTCTCACCTTGACAGTAGTCGGGCTACAACCACCGTGGTGGCTCTCACCTTGACAATATAGTTGGCTATTCTATTCCCTTAACCATTTCCTCTTATATCCCTGTCAAACGTTTCATTCTCCCTTGCAATCTCAAGCCTCCACTATTCCATTTCCTTCACTGCTTCATCTTCTATCCCTCTTGACCAATTCTTTCTTCCTTGCACTCTTCTGGCAACTTCTATACCCTCTCGTAATGGACCCTGCATAGTCGGAGAGCTCCTCGCACAATCTTTCCTCCCCCTCTGCAGCATAGTGCCAGAGCCCCTCCTCCCTTGATCTTGAAATCGTGACATATGGGAGCTCCTCTCTCACTATTCAAAATCCCAATTTGGGCACTCTCCAAAACTTCACTGGGATGGTTCAAGAGGTGGACATGGAGGGGCAACTAGTCTGTCAAGGTCACAAGATGACCATCAATGAAAGCATGATTGAAAAGGCTCTAGGAATTTCTGGAGGCAGTATGCAAGCACACTTCTTCGAGAAGCAGTGGAAGAGACAGAATATTCTAGACATATACCCCAACGCTCAGATTAGTAAAGATGGTGGAGTCGAGATTTCGAGCTTGCCAATAGACCTCCAAGATGTATTAAAGAAGACAATTCACTTCTTTCCTGATACGAGAGGAACCTGCAAGTTCTGGTAGGTTTAAGCAGTAGTAGAACAACTAAAAGGATGTGATGTATCTTTCTCAAGGAGGATCTCAAAGAGTGTGTTAACCAACCTAAAGAATTGTGTGGATGGCAAATCCTAATTGTCATCTCAATCTGCCAGAGTTGCAATGCACCTGATGGCATCCACCCTCAAAGGGATTTTTGAGCAATACGAGAAGCAAATGTCTCAGAAGGTGACTTTTCTACAAGAGAAAGCCACCGATGCAGCAAAGGTAGTGCAACTTGAGAAAAGTATCACGGAAGGTGCAGAAGCCAAGGTAGAGGAGGCACAAGCAAGGGCCTTGTAGGCACAAGAGCAAGCTGAGGCCGCCACCAAATTGGTCGACATGGAAAGGCATAGAAGAGAAGAAGCAGAGAAGCGCATGAAGGAGCTTCGAGATAGGCTCGAGGAAGTGAGAAATGATGGGGACATGGCGGACAAGGAGCTGGAAAAGATGCAAAAGGACCTTGAAGATTAGAGAGCCAAAAAGGAGGGTCTTTACAAATGGCTCTGTAACATTCAAAACTCATTGAACATTGAAAAAGACTAGATGATGGACGAGCTGAAAAGGAAGAATGCAGAAAACAGAAAGGTGATGCAAGAGCTTTGAGAGAGCTTCGAGGCCAGGAAGGCTGGGGCAGAGAGTAGCCGGGGTGGAGAAGACAATGAGGCAGCTCCCCAGGCCAGGAAGGATGCAGAGAGCAGCCACCATGGTGGAGCAAGTTCCAACCACCGTGGTGGAGAAATTTGCAGCAGCCACAATGAGGGTTGTTTTTTTGAAACACTATTGGAAGTCCAAAGAGTAAGCTACAATACCTTGCAAGAAGATCATGATAGATGTATGCACAAGCTTGCCGTGGCTTTCGACAGTTTTATGAAAAGTAGTCCATAGGCCTTCAAGATTTCCAAACTAGAGGGGAAGTCTAGGAAATCGCCCATGAAGAAGTTTTTCAGGAATTTACAAAAGTTCAACAGATGCTGAGGGAGCACTGAGTGAGAAAAAATGGGAGGTGATGAAGGAGAACATCTGCAGCCTTAGGATGAGGGTGGAAGGAATCAAGAAGTAACTTCATCATGTACAAAGCAAGACTGTGGTATTGACGGCTGCCATAGTTAAATTGGATGCCTATCTTGCTATGCAGTAGGGTCTGAAATGCATGGTTGCCATACCCCCATCAAAGATGACTGCTGTATCTGATGGCCTGCATGCTACCGCCCTGTGCACATTTTTTCTTTGGAGTGTGGGTGCATACAAAATCGCTATGTATAGAATGCCATTTGACATTGCCCAAATGTGCCTACTTACTACAACTATCTACGACAAGAAAGTAGATGCTGCAGCTCAATTTTCCATTCGGGCAAAAGATCTTAAAGACAAGGGGCTCAAATTGAAGAAGGCCAAGACCGAACTTGACTGCGAGGAAAAGGAGCTTGTAGGGAGGAAACAACCCCCTTCCGAAAAGGAGCAAAAAGGGCCGAGCCTACAACCAGGAAGCTCAAATCAAGGAAAGAGGAAGTGGCATGAAGGGAAGGAGTCTTTGAGATTGTAATCTATTGAACTAAGGAGGAAAATAGTTGCAAGGAGGACATGCTTCGGTGGTGGATGTAGTACTTGGAGTCGGCACAGATGGTGATTATAAATTTCCCTGGCTATTATTTTTTCTACTCCTTTAAGGTACTATCAAGCTCATGATATAGGTTTCTTTTGTCAGGACATGAAAGAGGCTCAAAGATATATAAAGCGCAAAGAGCAGGATGAAGAGGACCCCCAGTAGTGTGTGATTTGAGTGTGTGAAGAGGTTCGCCATAGTGCAGCAAACTAGCCTCCAGAGCTGGGCGATGCTTGCTATAGAGAGGTTGATAAGATAGTTGGGATTCTGGAATTTCCTTGAAATAATAAAATCTTGCAGACATTTCTTAAACTTGTGGATATTCTCATGGTCCTCGTAATACCTGATTTTGTATCGACCTGTTTCCATGTTAGTACTTAAATGTTTTAAGTAGCCTGGTGGTTGAAATCTGATGGTTAACTGTACCTAGTCTAAAGGGCACTAGCACTATGTAAGAAATTTTAGGATAGCACGGTAGTAGTGTAGGGATGGCATGGTAGTAGTGTAGGATAAGTTATCATGGTGGTTGGTTGCACTAGAATATGAACAGCCACCAACACCGTGGTTTGCTTCTATTATTACAAGATGAATGGATTCGTTATGGGAAACCAATGCAGTGGTTGTTGGGATATACTAAAAGTAAGCATGGGACGAAATCTGACGGTTAACAAAATGATAAATAGTCTAAAGGGCACTAATTTAGTATAGCACTGTGCAACAAATTTTAGGATAGCACAACAATAGTGCAAGATAAGTTATCGCCAGTGCGGTGGTTAGAGGGTGGTTGGTTTGCACTAGGGTATGAATAGCCCCCAGTGCAGTGGTTTCTTCTATTATTACAAGATGAATGGATTTGAAGGATGTGTGGATTCGTTATGGGAAACCAACACGGTGGTTGTTGGGATATACTAAAAACAAGCATGGGTTTTATCGTTTGGGATTTAGAAAAACAATTTAATAAAACGAGCATGGTGGTTGTTTGGGATATAAGAAGTAGTCTCAATACAAATTCCATTTTGTAGGACAAGTAGACATATTGTTTCCTTGCAATGAGACTACATACATTTTCTTAGTACTATCTCAGTCGTCCTCGTCCACTACTCCAAGACACCCCAAGATGTGCTCATGCGTTCTAAATCCAATTTGAAGACACTCTTGTCCTTCTTTTGTTGTGGCATAGGTTGCATCTGGAACTTAATAGCTCTTACTAGATGAGAGTACACACATGTTTGTGGACTCTTATGTAGCAGTTCCTAAATGCGGCCTCTCTTGGATGTTTTTTGTACCAAAAATCTATGACTACTACATCCCACTTCTCATAGGTTGTTTCCCAATTATCCTTAAATGTTTCCTCAACCTTGTACTTAGGTTTTGTGCACTGCAACAGAAAGTATGGGTCATCTTTCCCATTCTCCCTAGAATTTGCAACAACTACAAAGTTATCCCCCTCTTCCACATAGTCAGTGAGGTCATCGAAACTCTCCCCAAATTGTGGCGAGTCGTTTGTCTCTCCATTGTTTGTGACTCCATCTAAATGTAGAGGAAAAACTTGAACTCGATCCCATGTCTTCATAGTTGCAATGTTCTCACAATCGTCATGATCCCCTATGATGCACACACTGTTAAAAAAAAAGAAAGTTTTCTCATTTTAATCAGTTGGTTGTTTGAGAGTGCTCTCAACGGAAGCAAGAACGGAAGAAGGAGAGAGAGAGACAGAGAGCCACACAAGTTTGGTGGGTGCAGAACCACCCTAATCTTCTTTTTCATTCATTTATATATGTGTTTGAGTATTGTACATAACCGGGGTTAAGGCAAAGTGACCTTTAACCCCCACAACCTCCCACTTAAAGGACAATGTGCCTTTAAGGGAGAACAACCAGTGAGCATACTATCCAATGCCCATCAATATACGACAATACTCAAACCGCTGACTAGGTAGACTCTTCATCAGCATCTCTGCAGGGTTATCATCTGTATGAACCTTGACAAGCTCTATGCGCTTGTCCTCAAGTACCTCCCTGATGAAATGGTACCTGACCTCAATGTGTTTGGTCTTTGCATGAAAGACTGGATTCCGTGCTAGCTGAATAGCACTCATGGAATCACTATGCAATGTCGGTACACCTGTATGAATCCCCAAATCTCCCACTAGCCGATCAAGCCATATAGCCTCCTTGCAACCCTCTGTGGCTGCAACAACATACTCAGCCTCTGTGGTAGACAAAGCCACGCACTTCTGTGCACGAGACATCCATGACACTGCACCACCTGCAAAGGTGAACACATAACCAGAAGTGGATCTCCTACTATCCACATGCCCTGCATAGTCTGAATCTGTGTACCCAAGTACACGAATGTCTCCTTTACCAAAGCAAATGCACATCTCCTTGGTACCCTTCATGTACCTCATGATGCAGGTGGCATAAATGACACATCGCAACCAGAGCAGGTTAGCAAAGAGAGAGAGAGAGAGAGAGAGAGAGAGAGACGTACTGCCGCATGTGTGTGGGTCATTGGTTGCTTGGGTGTAGCCATTTTTGGTGAGGTTCAGGGACTTTTCTGTATATGGGTATATTGCATGACACATAACTTATGCATTGCTCAACAGAATTCGACAAACTTTGTCTTCAAGTTGTAGTACAGATTATAAACTTGAACATGAGAGCAAAAAATTATGGAATAAGGATTCGGAACGAGACCATTAAAGCATTATAAGTGCTATGTTGCATGTGAAGCATGCATCCTGAAGATTATAGGATATAGCAATTTATTCAAAAACATCAAATTTTTTTTTCTATGCAACCGAGTAATAATTCTAAAGTACACTATGTGACTTCTCGTCAACCCAAGGACACACCTAAATGAGATCATTATGCATGGGTTAATGGGCCTCCAATGTTGTACTAAAGTGATGCATACCTATTTGAGGGCATGCTCCATAACTTTCTTTTGATTTCTTGAAAACCAAAACGGATTGAAATTTTGAAATCCAAAATATTTGGACTAGTGCATGCTAGTCTTAAAACATTGATAGTTGTTGGTATTGGTATCTAGATTCACCCTAAAATGGAAGAAGTTGGAAAAGTGCAATTTGTGCATGTGCAAAGATATTTTAATAAATCCAACACTGTTTACAATTTTGAATTGTTTCTTTTTCCATAGCTATATGGCTCATGAGCATGCCAAAGGTCATTGCATTTAATAACACATAGCATCAAACCCAATAGCATGCCCTTTGGCCTATTTGTGTTTTGAAGCATTTTAGGGCACATTGCAGTTGTTTGGGATATCCAATTCTGCTGACGTGTGTCATTGGAGGGGAAAAAATAGGCGGCTGAAATTTTGCTATTCCCGTGAATTTTGAATTTTCACACCTCCCACCCATCAAATCTTGGAAGATTTAAGTACCTGCAACCTGCCCCCACCTTGCAAACGCCCTGCAACCCACATGCACCTTGAGTGACCCTGCGTAGACTTTGGTTTGCCATTTTCTTCTTTCGAGTAAGTTGTCTTCTATTCTTTGCTTTCCTCACTAGCTAGCCTCTCTGGGTGTATTTTGGACTGGCCATGGCATCAATGGCAACATCATTGCAGCTCGCCATGGCTTGCAACAGAAGTAGACAGAGGCTACGAGACAGGAAAGCCAAAAAGCCAGGTCAAGGCACAAGGAACAGAGTGTAGGACGAGGAAAGCACTGGCACGGTATCGAATCGGCAACGGAAGACACTTTTGTAACATCTGTGAAAGGAGAAACAATGAGAACAAAGAAGACTCCTTGTAGAGTAGTAGCAAGAAGTGGTTGTAGATGCACGCATTCAATCATTGCCATCAGAGTGAAGAACACGACCTGTGGTGTCATGATTGGTGGGAGCATTCGAGGCAACAACATCAGGCAGCCATTTAGGTGATTACCAGTCTCGAGTCTTCACAAGCCTTAGCATGCACCCTAAAGTTCATAGAGCAACAACCCTTCCAACAGCTTGGGAGATGCATGCCCAAGAGGTGATGCTCTCTAACCTAAGAAATGGCCTACAGAAAGTGAAAGGGGTGCATAGCTTAGATCAACTAGTTCCAAAGAAGGCGACATTAGCTATGTTGGTATCCCCTGAAACAAAGGAGAAAAAACTTGGGCGCACAATGTCAAAGATGTTGTCAATCAGAAGGATCAATGTGGCTCCAGTGGTTGAACGTAGAGCAGAAGCAATGCACGATCATCTCAATCCGAGAAGTGTGTGGGCTTCAACAAAATGCAAGAAAAGGAGAGTAGCCTAAGTGTGGAAGTCATTGCTACAATGATGATGTTTTGGCACAAAAATACATGAGTTTCTTCAAATAGAAAGGACATCTGTAAGAAGTGGATGGGACGAAAGGTGCTTGAGGAGCACATCATACACATATTAGATACAATACAGGTCAGTGGTGCCTAAACCAGCCCCGTGGTTGTTTATGATTGAGCTTTGGGATAGTTTACATGTTTCTTTTCTTAAACTAGGCTTGGACTAAATGTGATTGTCCTAAACTAGCCCAGTGGTTGGAACATCATGCAACCATAGGCTGGTTCAGGTCAATCGCCAGTGATATGGTTGTCCTGATCCAGCATGGTTGAACAAACATTAGTTGTTGTCCAGCTCGGTGGCATGGTTGAGTAGAAATTAACAACAATATATTTCGCAACATATTGTTATTTTACTAAACTAGCCCGGTGGTTGGCACATCATGCAACCGTGGCTGCTTCAACTGAATCACCAGTTATGTGATTGTCTTGAACCAGCATGGTTGAATAGACATTAGTTATTGACCAACCCGATGGTTGAAATTATTGTGTTTCTTAGTACTTAAATTCATTAAATTTAATTTCCTGCTATTTAGGTCATATACTACTATGGAATTCAGAAATGAAAAGCAATATATTGGTATTTTTTAATAGTGAAATTCATAAATGAAAAGAAATATACTTGCTATTGTCTAATATGTGAAGTTGAGACCGTCAGGCTAAACCATCCTCGTGGTTGAAACTATGACAATGTCCTAAACCATCCCAGTGGTTGAAATTGTGACTATCCTAAACGTGTCCTAAACCAGCCTAGTGATTGAAATTGTGACTGTCCTAAACCAACACGGTGGTCGAAAATTGTTTTCCTTCATTATATACTTTAATTAGATTGTGTTTTGTATCCTTTTAGTAGTAGCAAAAAGGGGGCTCATTGTTTTGTTGTTCGCGCATGTTGGGACAATAGACAAAGTTGTATCTTAAGTTTGTGGATCAAAATCCGGACATTTCAAATGGGAAGAGGAGCTTTGAGCATTGTAAGCCCAGGTATGTCAGGAAACTCAATGACAAGAATGTTTGTTGTTGCAAAACACACATAGACTTTGACCTGGCCCAGCAAGCTATGAATGACTTGAAATTCGGTCATGTTGGAGCATTGATCCATGGGCATCGATGCCCATGCCTCCATAATGAATGCGCAGTCTGTAAGCCACCTAGATCCTCATCATGTGTTGCAAGGGAGGGCAGGTTTTATAGCATGAAGTCTCTGTGGGAGCTAGTGGTTGATCCTAAGGGAGACTGTGAGTGGCACAGGATTGAATGCATTTGCGGCACATGCAAGCATTGTAGTTTGAAGTTGAAGAAGGGGACATTCAATGTCTGTCCAAATGAAATGAGGGAAGACAACCACGTTGCTCGAAAATGGAGGAGATTTGAAAATGTCAATGTTGAAGGATACAATAAAAAGAGATGGCTACTATCATATAAGAGCACCCAGCCAAGGGAGCTTGTAGGTCACGTGGTTCAATCCATCCCAAAATATGTGCTTCACAATTTCACGGCCAGCTACTAGTAGGATAAATAGTTTAGGACGTGCCTTGCCAATTTTCCCCATGACACTATTGTATGTGTCATAGATTTTGCATAAAATTATTCTTTTCAAGAGCAAGATGAGATACAAAGTGCTCTCACTGGTACAACAAGCAGATAACAATTCTTATGCATATCACGTATAGTCATTTTCTTGATTCTTCCATGCCTAATGCCAATCTGCTTGTTGATGACTCACATGAGTCCAGGTGAGTGCAACACAGTTTACGTTTCTACATTTTAGATGATAGGGAACATGACACCCTATTTGTGTAGCATGCTTTTCTACTGCACTGGGAATGACTGAAAAAGGAAAATCCCCATGCAAAAAATATAAAACAACATTGGGTGTGGTCAGATGGTGCTGCCTCTCAATTTAAATTAGCACATGGATTCTACTTTGTCTCAAGGTTCAAATCCTTGACGCGTCTAGACATGATGTTGAATTTCTTTGGGTCTAGCCATGGCAAGGGGGAACATGATGGATGCGGTGTTGTTATTAAGCAAGCTCTGTTTAAACACCAATTTCAAGAAAAACTCAATGATGCCCATGATGTTGTAACATGGCTTACATCCAACCTCTCCACAAAAGTGCATTCAACATATAGTAAACAAAGCCTTAAGAATACTGTAATACGTAGAGTGTTCCATGAAGTGAAAGTGGATGAAGTGCAAAGGAGAAGCTGGCACAATTGCGAGAAAATTAAAGGAGTTCATGGTTTGCATAGCATATGGGGCTTTTCAAACAATGTGGGGGTTAAAGGTCACTGTGCCTTAACCCCGGTTATGTACAATACTCAAACACATATATAAATGAATGAAAAAGAAGATTAGGGTGGTTCTGCACCCACCAAACTTGTGTGGCTCTCTGTCTCTCTCTCTCCTTCTTCCGTTCTTGCTTCCATTGAGAGCACTCTCAACTGGTATCAGAGCCCGAGTGATCTAGCTGAGCGTGCGTGAATGCTTGGAAGCTCAGCAGCTTTGTGGGAGGAAGGAGAAGCTCTGTGGGAAGCTTTGTGGGTGACTTTACTTGCATCCGAGTGTGCAGAGACCTTGGAGGAACCTTTGGAAAAGTCTTTTTTGGCTTTGCGAAGTGGTTTTGAGAGCCTGTTAAGAGCTTTCAAAGAAAAAGTCGTTTTTTGAGCTTTTCCCTGTTCCGTTCGATGACAGAGACTCCGTATTGACTTGTAGAGGCAACTATTGCTTGCTTTTGGTATCCACTTCACTTCAGGAGCTTGGAAACACCTTCATTCTTGAATCTGGGATCATTCCATTGGATTTCTGACTCACTGTGTCAGTTCCTGCGTTTTTTGCCCGGGTGTTGGAACTCAAGTTTGGAGCAACCATTTGCAGATCTGTCAGTTCCGGTGGACTCAGGAGGTCCTAAAACTTCTATGTTGCTCATCATTCGCACTCCGGTGGAGTTTACAGATAGCTCTGTTTCCAAAAACGTTTTTCGGTCCGTGTGTTGGACCCAGTGATTGAGGCCACGGTTTCCAAAACCGTCTGTCCCATTGCGTTCCGGACGCCCAAAAACCCCTACCTGTCAGTTCTTGCGCGATTCGGTGGAGGATTTTCAGAGTTATAAATCTCTGTGTATTCGATTTCGTCTCTCTGTTATGCATTTTTCATACTAAGGTTTTGAAACCTTAGATTTATGCCACATGGCAGTGGATAAGTATTGACTCCCGTTTCTCACTCATCGGTTGAGATTTTGGAGTTCTGGCAGAAGAGAGATATTTGCAGATTTTCTTGCTGAGTCCGATTATGCAATGGCGCCCATGTTTTGAGGCATCTCAGGTTCTATTTTCAGTAGCGCTCATAACCATGGGACTATGATTTCTTGAGCATACCTTATGCAGATCACTCTGGTTGCAGTTTGAGTAGTGTGCGCTCATTTGTGGTGTGCATTGGGTTGCAGTGGATGATTTATAGGCCATTTGGATGCATTGCGATCCTTGTTGGATGCGCTGATAGGCCCAAATTGCCTTGTGGGATGCTATTTTTTATGGACGCTTTACACATGGATGCTATTTTATGCTGAGGGACAGCTTTGACACATTGCAGGTGATGCACTGATAGTGCTATGCTCTCTTGGATGAGACTTTATTGATGCATATGCCAGTGGACAGTGTTTATGCTTGAGTCATTTGGCACTTATTGGCATTTTCTTTTGGGCCAGATTTGCTCATATGGATGCATAGTATATGCACATGAGTCAGATGCTTTGAGTTTTGAGTTTTGGTGATATTTCACTCTATTGTGGCATACACATTTGGGTGCACCTGGTATTTGGTGTGATTCTCTCTTGTAGGCACTAGCATTTGGGATTTTGCTTTATTTGCATCATGGCATCCTCTTCCATGCCTGAAAAGGAGTTTTTCAGCATTAAAAAGTTTGATGGGACAAACTTTTCTTTGTGGAAAGAACAGATAAGGGATGTGCTTATTCAAAAGAAGCAGATTAAACCCTTGGCAGGGATTGAAGCTAAGCCTGCAAATATGTCTGAGGATGATTGGAATGAGTTGGATGCATTAGCAAAGTCTACTATTAGACTTCATCTTGCAGAGTCAGTTTATTTCACAGTAGTAAATGAGCACACTACGGAAGATTTGTGGAAGAGACTGTGTGCCACTTATGAAAAGGAAACTGCCTCTAATAAAGTTTACCTCATGAAGAGGTTGTTTGAGCTACAGATGAAGGAAGGGGTCTCCATTGCTTCTCACTTGAATGAATTCAATATTATTTTCAGCCAGCTTCAGGCTCAGAAAATGAATTTTGATGCGGAGACTAAGGCAATATTTCTCTTATGTTCATTGCCATCCTCATGGGATACCTTCCGTACAGCTGTCAGTAACTCTGCACCTGGTGGAGTACTGAAATTTGATGATGTTGTGGGTAGCTTGTTGGCCGAGGAGATTAGACAGAAGTCTATGGATGGCAACAAGCAGGATGCAGCCTTAAATGTGCAAAGGGGCAGATCACAGTTCAGGGGGAAGTCCCAAGAAAGAGGGAAGTCTCGTAGCAAATCCAGGGCACGGAACATTGAGTGTTACCATTGTGGCAAGAAGGGCCATATGAAAAAGGATTGCTACAAGTTGAAAAGAGAGCAAAAGGATAAGAAAAAGAATGCAAATTGGGGTGCAAATCAAAAGGAAGAGAGTCCAAGGGAGGACAAAGGAAAAGTGAAGATCGAGGAGATCAATGCAGTCACACGTGATAGTGACAATGATGTTCTCTTCATGTCTAGTTTATCTGCAGAGTTGCTTACCACTTCAGATGATGCATATTCCCAGGATTGGATTTTGGATTCTGGTGCTTCATTCCATGTTACTCCCCATAGGGAATGGTTCTCCACTTATGATAGTGAAAAGACAGGTTGTGCGCATCTTGGAAATGACTATGCATGTGACATAGTGGGAGCAGGTGACATAAAGTTTTCTTTTGCAAATGGGTCTGCATTTGTTTTGAAACATGTGAGACATGTGCCTAAGCTGACCAAGAGTCTTATTTCAGTGGGTCAGCTAGATGATGCTGGTTTTCACACCACTTTTGGCTTTCAAATTTGGAAAATTCAAAAGGGCTCTATGCTTTTGGCTAGGGGTGCCAAGTGTGGGACTTTATATCCCTTACATGTATCAGGGGTATTTGATCATGTTGTTGCAATAACCGAGCAGCCAAGCACTTCTTTGTGGCATTGCAGGTTGGGGCACATGAGCCAGAATGGAATGAAACTCTTATGCCGTTTGGGTTATGTACCGCATTTGAGTTTCTCTGATTTTGAATTTTGTGAGCATTGTCTCTATGGGAAGCAGACTAAATCAGCCCATAAAAGAAGGGGAAAGAAAGAGTTTGAAATGCTTGATTTGGTGCATTCAGACGTATGTGGTCCCATGCCTACACGGTCATTAGGCGGGGCTGAATACTATGTGACATTCATTGATGATGCAACTAGGAAAGTGTGGGCTTATGCTATAGCTCGGAAGAGTGATGTATTCCAGGTATTTCAGAAATGGCTGGCCTTGGTTGAGAATCAGTCAGGTAGAATGCTTAAATGCCTACGGACTGACAATGGTGGAGAGTATCTCTCTCATGACTTTCAGCATTTTTGTGATACACGTGGGATTAAGAGGGAGCTCACATCCCCTCGTACTCCAGAGCAAAATCCAGTTGCAGAAAAGATGAACCGTACCATTCAAGAAAGGTTGCAATGTATGCTTTCCAATGCAAGTCTTTCTAGTGGTTTTTGGGCTGAGGCAATGAAGACTGCAGTGCATGTGATCAATAGATCACCTAGTAAGAGTTTGGATGGTGGTATTCCTGAAGAGGCATGGAGTGGCAAGAAGCCCTCTTACTCTCATTTGCGTATATTTGGGTGTGAGGCATATGCACATGTGCCAAAAGAGCTTCGAAAGAAGCTAGATCCTAAGTCTAGGAAATGCATTTTTCTGGGTTATGGTGAAAGTGGAGAGATGGGCTATCGTCTCTGGGATCCAGAAGCAAAGAAGATCATACGCAGCCATGATGTGGTCTTCAATGAGAAGAAGATGCATAAGGCACCCATGAGGGATGTGGAAATGAGGAGAATCACTTTCCAGGATGTGAATCCACCTGCACATGTTGATAGACAGCAAGCTGTCCATGCACCAAATGTGCAAGAAATGGTACAACCAAGTACTCCCACAGGTATACAATCAAGGGTAGATGATGGATCATCTATTGGTGGACATGATGAGCCAAATGTGGCTGATATGCAAGTGGGACAGCAAGCTGAAATGCCCTTGAGAAGATCATCTAGAGTGTCTAGACCGCCTGATAGGTTTGTTCCAAGGGTAGACTATGTGATGCTTACTGATTGCGGGGAGCCTTCTTGCTATAGAGAGGCTATGATGCGTGAGGATCAACACAAGTGGGAGTATGCTATGCAATCAGAGATGAGTTCACTTATGAAGAATAAGACTTGGGACTTGGTTTCTTTGCCACATGGAAAGAAAGCATTACCATGTAAATGGGTCTACAAAATGAAGGTCACAGGTGATGATGTGCCTAGGTACAAGGCCCGTTTGGTTGCTAAAGGGTTCAAGCAAGAGAAGGGTGTGGACTTTGATGAGATATTCTCTCCGGTTGTGAAGATGACCACACTTAGATGCATGCTTGGACTAGTGGCAATAGAGGATATGGAGCTTATGCAGATGGATGTCAAGACAGCTTTCTTGCATGGGGATTTGCATGAGGAAATTTACATGGTTCAGCCGGAAGGCTTTGAAGAAAAGGGCAAAGAGCATTTAGTTTGCAAGCTAAAGAAGAGTCTCTATGGTCTTAAGCAAGCACCTAGAGAATGGTATCAAAAGTTTGATGCTTTCATTCGGTCCCAGGGTTTTAGAAGGAGTGAAATTGATCACTGCCTCTACACTAAAAGGGCTAAGGATAATAGCCTGATAATCTTGGCACTATATGTGGATGATATGCTATTGGCTAGCAAGAATACTTATGAGCTAGATGCATTAAAGGCCAAGTTGCATGAGGCCTTTGATATGAAGGATTTGGGACTTGCAGGTCATATTCTTGGTATGCGCATCACGCGTGATCAGAGTAGGAAACTCCTTTGGCTTTCACAAAAAGAGTATGTTACAAAAGTATTGCAACGTTTCAATATGGAGGGGGGGAAGGCAGTGAGTACTCCATTGCCTCCATATGTGAAACTGAGTCATACAGATAGTCCCAAATCAGATGAGGAAAGGGCCATGATGGCCAAGGTTCCTTATGCATCAGCGGTTGGGAGTCTTATGTATGCTATGATAGCTACTAGACCAGACATTGCATTTGCAGTGGGAGTTGTTAGCCGGTATATGGCTAATCCAGGAAAGAGGCATTGGGAGGGACTATCTTGATGCATGCATGCCATGATGTCACGTCCTCCGTATGTCATTTTTGTGTCCTGTGTAGCGTACGTGGCTATGCCATGGCTACACGTGTGTGCACCACCACATGTAAGGTGCACTGCATTTCTGCACCTCTATGCCCTATGCACTACCACATGTCCTATCTGATCTTGTCTCTACCCTCTACACCACCATGTGTATGTTCATGCCTCTGCGCCTTGCATTCCCCCACTTTTGCCCCCCCCTTGCCATGTTCTATCATGATCGCGCCAATGCAACTACACTTTTGACCTATGCCACGTGTTATCCTCATGCATGTCGCTGCATCGAACCTCCTCCAACCTCCACGTGTTATCCTCGTGCATGTTGCTCCATCGAACCTCCTCTAAGATCCTCTAAATCTCTCGTTAACCTCCCTCTTCTCCTTTCCAAAACTCCAAATCTCTCCACATGGCAGTCTCTCCTTAACACATAGTAAGAAGCAAACCCAAAAGAGTGTGAGTAATTCTCTTCCTAAAAGCATCAATAGATAGGCTTGTTCTCTTGGAGAGGTAGTATACATATACATGTTCTTGGTGTAAGAGTACACTTTTAAGTAAAAAAATTAACCCCTAAACAATGTCCATAGCTATTAACGAGAGCCAATAAGAAAATCAAAACCAAATCAAAAATAAAGTTCATACACATTAATGAGAGCAAGAAAAGTGATTTCTTAATTTCAATATTTGTTTACCAGGCTCTTGACTACCAAGTTCTTTACTACTATGGTCTTGGCTAATAGGCTTCTTTGGACCAATCTAAGAGGTTTGATTTGCAAACTCATCATACTTACTATAGGTAATGCTTGCTTGGTTTCCTTACCTTCTCAAATGTCTTTGTCCTTCAAAAGGAAAAATTTATTTGTCCCTTAAAAGGACAAAGAATTGGCTTCTTTGGACCAGTTTGAGAGCTTTGAGTTGCAAGCTCATCATACATACTATAGGTGATGTTTGCTTGGTTGCCTTAAATTCTCAAGTTTCTTCATCCTTCAAAAGTAACTTTGGATGTCCTTCTAGATTTTAATTTCTCTTTTTCCACTACTACAACCTTCCCTTTTTCCTTGATCAGAACCTTTTTCCACCACAACCTTCCCTTTTCCTTTGATCAGAACAATACGGATTACTTCTTGACTCTGGACTTCTTGTATGACAAGTGGATCTGAGTGACTGGTTCCAATACTTGATCCCCTTTGCCTCTTCATGTGCATTTATGTCAACTTCCCCTCACTTAGATCCATTGGATGTAGAGCCATCATCCTCATCACTTGAGCTAGATTCAACACTATTTGGTTGACTATGTTTCATCCTGGCATCTCCATCCTCTCTCGCTTCTCTTCTTCTGCTAATGAGATTTTATACTTAATGCACATTGCTCACAATTTCCTCTATTATTGCATCTTCAAAATACTTTGTCATGTGTTAAATAAGTGCACTTGATATGTAGCATTGATGGTGTTCGCATCAGCATCCTTCCATACCAATGTTTTAACAATGAAACTCATTTGAAATAGTGCTATTCTCCATCTATTCATCAAATATATGTTTACCATATCTTCTACTAGGAAGGGATGATTGGATTTTTTATATCCCACACATGATGCATTCAATTTATCCTTTTCTTTATCTTGGAATGAGAGCTCTACAATGTTGTTTGGAATTTTAGTTGGAGGACTAGTTCCCCTATGCTAAAAACCAACTATTATAGGCTATAAGCCTCAATGTTGATGCCTCTAGGATAGTTTTGATCATTATGTTAAATGCTTTTGCAAGTAAATCCCTATATATAGATGTTAGAGTGGCATAGAATGGGTCCCTTTGTACTTTTGTAATGAAAAGGACCAAGATTGATCTTTGTTGTTGTGCCATAGGACCATGTATGAAAAATTGTTTAAGATTTACAATCCTTGACACCTTGAGGTCTGATAATTCATTCAAAGAAGAACACATATGACTTCTGCCAATCATTAGGGTTCACCATTGTGAAGCACTTTCAATCAATCCCATTGACAATTAACAATTTTGTAGCATTATTTGACAATAAAAAAACATAGGAGAATCTAGAAGTGGTACTTTCTGTACCCTACATGGTGCTCTCCATGGTTTTCTTCTTTATCTTTGTGTATTGCATCTCTAGTGTTGAGAATTTGGGACACGTGCCATCCAAAGCTATGTATAGAGGGAGCCCCAACCCTCAATCATCTAGCTACTCCTTAGAGCCTCATCCCCTAGCATGGATTTGGGATGTTTGAGGTATCCTACATCCAAGATCTATATGCCTTAACATTTGGCTACCCACTTTATATTATGTGGAACTAATCCCTTTAGACATTATGCTGCATGTGTTGTACCTAGGTGAGGTTCACTTGTAGCCTTCTCCCTATTAACACTTTCACCTTCATGCACTCATGATTGCACACATTCCAATAGCCTCACTCAATCATGAGTTGGATTCTAACTTTTTGTTGACTTGGTCCTTATGTTCTCTCTTCACAAGGTCTATTTTTTGAGCATGTAGTTTCTTGGTCCTTTCACAGATTAAATATATGTGAGTGCTTTTGGTTGCATGTGATAGGTTCACACTCATTCTTAGCTAGACATCGGGAGGCTTTGGAGTTCTTCAATTTCATGCTTTACTTCTATGCAAAATTCTCTTTAAAAGAGACCTTGCAAGGTCACCTAGTCCCCTATTAACATGCCCATCCATATGCCTCATGTTGCCCATGTGTCTTGTCCACCTACTTTTTTCTAAGCATCATTTTGTGATACTATCCACAATACTATCTACTACATCACTTATCTACACATTAGTTGTTTACCAATACATTGCATCTGCATCACGTCTATGTGTGTGCTTGTTGCGGCCAATTTGCATCCATCCTACATTAATAAATGCATATTTTTGCTTGTATTTGATTTCTTGCTTGATCAATTTGGCTAGTCATGCTCCACTACTAGTAGGTCTTCAATCTGCTTTGTCGGTCTATCTTACACTTTACATCATACTTGTGTGTTGTGTCTTTCTTTACTTTGCATGCCCTATGTCTAGTCCTTGCTTGTCCTCATCATTTGGTTGCTATGCCTTTTTAAGCCTGCCAATATTTGCTACTACAATCAACTATTGCATTAGTCATTGCTTGTATTAGTTGCAGCCTCATCTATCATGTCTTCTGTGTTTCTACCAATCTAGGCCATTATTGCCATTGTTTTGTTGCATAAACTATACATCATTATTGATTTCTATCGAAAAAAAATTGGTGTCTACATGGTCTAGTCCTTCTTTTGAGATTTATTACTGCTCCGACATCTATTACTAATGACTACGCATATTTGGCCTCCTTCATAGTAGCCTTCAATAGAAGGCTACTATGCATATTTGGCCTCCTTCATAGTAGCCTTCACTAGAAGGCTACTGTATTGGGTGTGCAATTAGTTTCACTTGACTGGTTCATGAGGCTCGCATTTATTGGCTAACATGTTGTCTTGTCAGTCTCAATTTTCTAACCATCCATTCCATGTTAATGAAATGCATTGCCCTACCTAGTGCTATGTGTTATTTTCTCAAAGTCTACCTTACTACCATGTGAAGAGCACGTTACCACATGTGGACCTTTTTACACGCAGTCAGAGCCATGGATAATTATTTCATGTTATAAGTGAATCTTTTATATTGGTCTCAAAAGTTTGTAATCCCTAATAAAAATAAACATGTGACTCTATTTGCCAGAATTTGAAGCTTTTATGAGGAGAATTTAAAGATTTGCTAGGATTTACATCTTTTACTTTAAATTTCAAAAGAAAATATATAAAATCCTACTATGTTCTATCAATATTGTGAAACTAAAAATCTAGCTCATAAATGTTCTTGCTATCCAATAGCATATTATCCACATAAAGTGCCAGGCTATTATGCTTAGCCCTTTATTGTAGAGGTAGTGATCAACATCACTTCTTCTAAAACTGTGGGACCAAATGAAAGCATTAAACTTATAATACCATTCTATAGGCTCTTGCTTAAGGTCATAGAGACTCTTTTTCATCTTGCAAACTAAATGTTCTTTGCCCTTTTCTTCAAAGCCTTCTGGCTGTACCATGTATATCTCCTCATTGGGGAGTCAACAGTTGCAATTGACCTGTAATCAAAAAATCAAATGTTTGAATCTTTGAATGGAAATTTGATAGAGAAACAGAGGATCCACTGTCTTAGAGAGATGGAACTTCTCCAAATCTCCATGGAATCATGTAAGAGCTTACAGGTAGGGGCTTTTGGGCCTCCAGAACGCAATGGAATAGACAGTTTTGGAAATCGTGGTTCCAATCACTGGGTTCAACACACGGTTGTGAGGTTGGATACCATCTCCTTAACACTATTCTCTAGCAAAGGCGAAGGCATGGGTAAGAAGGAGGTGTCACATCCTACACCTTTATCTTGAAGGCCCATCATGCTAGTCCTAAATCCTATAGACTAGAGAGGATGGATCGATGAAGAAGACATGATCCTCGGGGAATGCTCTATTCTACCTAGTGTCACTCTGTTGACTGGTCAATGCTGTGGCCTTCAGCTAAAGTTGTTGCCTAATGCATATTATATATGGGCTTGAATTTCCTTAGCGATCCTTTAGATTTCATCTTCCACCCATGGAGGCTCTCTAGCTATATCTAGATCTCTACCACTCCTTGCTACACTTCCTCCTCATGAAGCAATGGGGATATAGACCCCTTTCTTTGGGAGTTCACAATGGGGCTCATAAAAATGAAGCACAACCATGAGTGATATAAAATCTTAGTCCCTGCTAGAATACCCATAATTCCCTCTCTATGAATTGCCCAATTTGCAACATAGAATCTATGAATTTGCTCTAAGAGGCCATTGCTCTAGCAAACCATCATTCTTGCACGACCAAAGGCAAAGCGAATGATGTCAAGTAGTTTGGAGAAATGCACCTTCCTCATAGGTAATTATAACCACTAATCACAAATATGAACTTCTCTCATGTGCTCTATCAAATACCTCTCAGTTATGCTTCACAGAGCTTGAATCAAGCCCTCCAAGTTACTCTGTTTTTCCACTACAATTTTGGGCATTTTTTGGTTGTTGAATGCGAGATGACTTATTGACAGAAAATTATTGGTTAATAATGCCTAGCTCTAGTTCATCTTCCAATGCTTCATATGTGAAAGCAAAGAAGAAGAAACAAGAACCTAGATATGTCAATATGAAGGTAACAAAAGTTGTGAAGGAAAAGCCAAGTAGTTATACTTATGCTAATAAACAACTAGGCTTTTCTGAGTTTCTCTCTAGCAATCTACATTTATATGGTGAGGGAGATTTCTTTGTTCAACAAGATTAGTCATTTTGTAAGAGAGTAGACATTGCTTGATAAAGGTAAGACCCTCTCATGGCTACCTTTAAGATAGGCAAGTTCAATGGCCAAGGTTATCACACTTGGCAAATGAAAATCAAATTTGTGGTTATGAAAGAAAATTTGTGGGACTTGGTCAAGTCAGGGAATCAATCATCTCAAGAAGGTGAATCCACCACAACCAAAGGTAAAGGGAAGGCAAGTGACTCTTGTTCAACTACACCTACAGATGCTAAAAGGATAGAGAAAGCTCATGCAATCATTGCATTACGTTTGGGAGATGAGTATGTGCATCATATTTCAGACTTGGAATCCCCTTTTGAGGCCTGGCATAACTTAGATGTGTTATTTGGTGCTAGCTCTCATACTTTTAAGCTGAATTTGAAAATTAAGTTCTTTGAATTTGAGATAGGGATGGAGACAATGTTGTAGCTCATGTTAATACTTTGAGGAGTCTTATGACACAATTGGCCTCAATCAACTCTCTAGTTACTAAAGATGATGCCATGGCTGTGCTCTTGAAGAGTATGCCTCAAGACTATGACTATGTTGTGACAACCTTGAAGAATCTTCCCCAACCCACACTGGAGGGGATCATCGGTGCTCTACAAGAGGAAGAGAGAAAGAACACTTCAAGAATGGGTGAAGTGCACACATCAACACTTGCAGTAAAGTTTTCATCAAGGACCAAGTACAAGGCATGCAAGCATTGTGGAAAGACCAATCATCTTGAAAAAGATTTCTACAAGATCCATCCTTGCACTTATTGTGGCAAGAACAATCATTCAAAGAAGTTTTACAATGAGAAGAAGAAAATCATGAAGAATCAAACTTTGTGGTAGAAGATAAAGACTATGCCTTTTGAGCACTTTGTCTTTTGAACTTTATTTATCATCACTTGGTCAATTTTTGAGGTTCTTTGCCTGGAATAGTACTCCAAAAAGAATGTTATGTGTTTTTTCTTTTGTAAATCACCTCTGGTCACCATATTATGTAGGCCATGTGATATGTGTTTGGTCTATCCCAATTTTGTAAACCTTGACCATTGGGCACCTTTGCTAGCATGAGATCCTAGCCATTGATTTATCCTTGACCACCATGAAAGGCAACAAGCTACTGGATTGGCTAGCCCAAGAAGTACGGTGCCAAGTCTATGAGTTGGTGATGGAGGAGCCACCATTGATGCAATTGGTAAAGTTCGCAACTTGGTACTAGCACAGGTGATTATGCTAATCTCCGGGCACACCAACGGATCATCATCAACAATGTGTACCATCGAAGTGCTGGGCATTTTCCCTGCCATCTTTTGCCACTCCAGTTGTTGTTGATCCCATTCTTGAGCATCTAGGCATTTGTTCCACCAATGGCCTTCACCCAAGCAAAACAAACAAGTTTTCGATCGATTCTGACCTCAACCTCTGCCTCCCTCTCCGTGTCCACCGCCGCCCCCCTCACCTCATTGGAATGATTGTTGTGGTTGAAACGATTGTTGCTGCCATTGAAATGATTGCTATGGTTGCTCTTCTTGCACAAAAGACACAGCCGCATCCTACTGCTGACCAACCGCTCTCTAGCCATGCCCAGTATAGTGGCATCCCACTGTGTTGTGTGTATTAGTCAAGCAAATTGCACACCAATTCGCATTTAGAGCACACTTAACTATGGAGTGACCAAGATTGTGGCAGCGAGTGCACCAGATACCTTTCAAGCCTTTAGGTATTGACCCTTCTCTGAAAGCCACTGGCGTGCCCTTGCCCCCTTTAAAGGCTCTCTGAGTCTTCGTCTCCACTTTCGAGTCGAATTTCTCTGAACTAGTACCTTCAGTGCTAGTCACCTCCAAAGCTTCATCACTATCATCTGACTTCTCAGATTTTGGCATTTTCTTCTTGGTTTTACTTTTCATAGATTTGCGGTTCTTGGATGTCCTCCTGTGCAGTGACTCCCTCGCTCATACTGCTTGTGCTATGACCACCACGAGCGTTGTCTGTGTTCGATCCATTGTGGCCAATGCTATCCGTAGATCTTGTGGTAGCCCCGAAATGAATTAGTCATTGAGTACCTCCTGAGCAGGCCATTCCCCAACTAGAACACGTTCCATGAGTAAGTTGAATTTGGATGCATAATTTTCCACATCCTGATCTCCCTGATCCAAGTGTCGCAATCTATCCAAAATTTGCAGAATCATTTCTTTCCAACAAAATTGTCTCAAGAATGCTTTGCGGACCTCATCATATGTGGTGAAGTAATCCACTGCATAGTCTGCCAACCATCGTGCTACCTTGCCTACTAAAGTTGACTCAAAAACCGCCTCTTGTGGGAGTCGTGCCATGAGTGGCGTATTGTTGATCGCATACACCTTCTCAAACTGTCGGACATGAGCATCCGAGTCATTCGACTTTTACCCCGCAAACTTGGCATACTTGACTTGGCCCGCCACCATCACAACACCTCCAATGTTTGGTGCTCCTCCCCCTCTAGATGGCACTCCTTGACTGAAGAGATTGCGAGAAGCAGCTGAAACCACTGTTGGAGATGAAGATGCACTCAACACCCGACATGCATCAAGCGAGACATGCACTCACAGCCTTGGCAGCAGTGAAACTCAATGAGAAGGCAAACTCTGATGCTAATCAACTCCTCCTAGAGATCCTTGCAGAATGACATCTCCATGCTCGGGATCACTGTTACATTGCCGTAACCGCATCGTTGGTGTCAAGGGATTAGGAGGTCCTTGCAAGCGTGTGCGCATGCATGCCTACTGGGAAGATAACAAAACTGTAGAATCCACTGCCACGACCACCGGATGAAATTCTTCACTGGGATTTCTGCACTCGCTCAATCGTAAGCAGGGTGCTGCCGATTAGATCACATCCGATGGAGTTCATCTTAAAATCCACAAATGTGCTTCCTTACCACAGCAATCTCCTCCTGAATCTCCACCAAAGTGAGTGTGATTGCATGCAAACCTCCATGTGAAGTGCCTTTGCAATAATGGCAAGGAACAAATGACACGAGCACACCCAAGACACCTTGTCGGAAGCCAATCGATCACCAGATCATGAATCCCTTACATGATGGTAAAAATGTGCATCGTGATCGCCAATGTGTAGGTCATAACTATGCACAGACACTATAAAAAAAAGAGATAAATGATAAGTACAACATCGATGAGAACGGAATATAGATAATGCAATAGAGACAGAACACCAAAGATCTCTATATTTCGAAGCAAGAGCTCGCATAACAACTGTTACAAAACAACATCGAAATGCTAGTAATAGCATGCATACAAGAACCGTATGATAGTTAGGGAAGTGGCCATTGAAGACTCAATGCATGGAGAACTTAACTGCCAATCCTTGCGACTATCCTTGTGGCTAACCTACCCTCACACACCCCTCACAGTCACTGCTACTAACCCACATGATTATGCAATAACATATATACATGGGAGGTAGCAAGCTAAGGGTGTCCACTTCCGGACCACTTTCGGGTGAGTGTAACACCCGCTCGAGTGAAAATACAAAGGTTTTGCTTCGGTCTCCTATACCTCGATCGAGGTTTAAGCTCCAATGAAAATCACACACGAGCACAACCGAGCCTAGCCAATACCTCGATCGAGGTACGTAGCTTTTTCACCGGACCGAGCCTCTACCTCGATCGAGGTTTGCTGGCAAGCCAGCTATACATGCCACATCTACCTCGTTCGAGGTATTGTGGCAATCCAGCTCAACCTCGATCGAGGTCACGTGGCATGTCCAGCATACCTCGATCAAGGTAAGTGCCATCCGACAGGGCAGCCAACAGGGCGGATGACATACCTCGATCGAGGTATGCTGGACACATGACTTGGCATCCCGTTTCTGCCAACACACCACGATCGAGGTATCGTGGCATGTCAAAACCTCCATCGACGTGGATGTACCGAGATGTATGGGCATGTCACAATACCTCGATCGACGTGGCTCTCTTCCTGCATGGTCATGATGTGGTACTGGGCATGACGAGTTGGCATTCATGAGGTGGTAGATGACATGGCAAATTGAGGTGGAGGGTTTGGTGACGTGGCCAGGAGAGGAGGTATGCCAAGGTGGCATTGTGTGATCACATGGCTGATGATGTGGAATGATGAGGTGGCACATGTGGCAGCACGTGTGGCAGCACATGTGGCAATGTAAGGTGACATGGCAAGGAGTGATGTCACATCTGCTTGATGAGATGGCACCACGTGGTCTAACAACGTGGCATGGTTTTGATGACTCAGCCTTCCACATGGGCAGCATGCAGACTCCAAAGGCTTGCCACTAGGATCGGTGATGCTCCTAGCCTACCTCACCAAGCCTAATACCAAGCCTACCTTGTCTTGGTATTAGGCTTGGGTGGCCCTTTTTCACCCACAAAAGGGAGATTTCACTCTTGGAGGCCATATCGTACGTTTCCCTTGCTCAAATTTAACCAAAATTTTTTCCTGTTATTCATCATGCAGAGGACTAAAAATATTGACATTTTTGAAATGTTTGGTTATGTTTGAGAATTACTAGATTTATTTTTAATATTCTTTATTGATCCTCTGAGGAGTAAAAGTAAAAATTAAACTTCAATCTTCCTAAATCTAACCGTTGGATTTGGGATTTGATGATTCAACCACACACCCTTATGTGCCTACTAACCTTCCACCGAATTGGATTTGCTTAATTATTCAAAATACTAAAAAAATGTGGTGTGCTACTAAAATGCATGTATTTTATGACTTTATTTATTATAAATAATTATTTATAATTAGATAAATCATTCAAAAAATTACCAATAAATCAAGTTAAGCTCTACATAATGCAAAGAGACCACTTACAAAGTTTCAATAACATTTAATCTAAAATGAGTGAGAAATTTAGAATTTTATATGACACTCTTTGTTCGTGACAAACGTGTGACCACCCTGGAACCATGGAGGAACCATGCCGTGTGACACAAAGAAATTTTTTGTGTGTGCATCGAATTTTCGATCAGACTATACGATTGTGTGCACAATAGCAACTGTGATGTTGTGTCAGAAGACTTCAAAGACTAGATCCATAGGGAAGTAGGTGAGATTTGCATTTTTGTGTGCTAAAAAGCTTGTTTTTCCACCTCCTTAGGATTGGGGAGTGAACAAAAAGTGGACACCCTTAGCTTGCTACCACCCACATATAGCATGAAGCCAAGCCACCTGTGGCTTCAAGTACAAAAAAGAATACTAGCTAGCTATAGCATTACTTCTATGACTAATTGGAGGCATTCTCCTCCTTGCTCCTGTCATCACTCCCGCCACCCTCAGAGCCTTTTTCGTTGTCGCCTTCCTCCTCAATATCCCCAAGAGCACATGTATCAATGATGTATGAAAATTCAAATCTTTATTAAATACAACATTGAAATTTTTTAAGTTCTTTTAAATACCTGCAACCAACAGCCCGGATATACTGGTCCTTAGTAATCAACCCCTCATCATAGAAGTGCCTCCAAGTATGTCATGACCTGCGATGTCCACGATGGTAGTAGGCTATCTCAGCAGGAGTAGGGTATCTACCCATGATATCAAGCTACAAAATGACACAATTTACAGAGGGGTTAGTACAAAGGAACAACCTCCTAATAAACCACATAAACATGATATAATTTGAGATTGATACTTACAAATTGGACCTCCCATGATGCAATACCCCCTGCTCCAAAATGCATGTTTCCATATCGCTCCATCTAGATCTGTCATGCCTCCATGTGCTATAGACTGGGGTCCTCTTTCGCTACCTTCATGGCTTTCTTCCACTCACGCTTATGAGTGGTGTGTGGCTGGCCCTTGGTGGTTGTCCTTCTTCTCTCTTGGCAGTCTTGGCTAGTGCCTATCTCTTAAGCAAAGACCTCTTATTGTTGACTAGGATAGTGGTAATCCTTGTCTTTGCCCATTTGTCAGTGAACTCAACACATTCTGGATTGGGAAACCTCCTACATATAATCTTAGTGGAATCCTCAGCCAAACATTTTTTCTACTCTTTGAATGAAATAAAGCAATATTTGTAGTTTTTATAAACGACAGAACCCATGAAAGACATGACATCCTTCCCCCGTGCATCCTACAAGATGCCGCCCATTTCAGTGATATCATAGTAGATTGTACCATCACCCTTTGGCACATCTACATCTGAATGGTGGAGGAGGAGGTGTTTGATGATATGGTGTGAGATTTATTTGCCCATCTATCATCAGGTAGGGATGGTAGCATGGAGTAGGATGATCTTTTTACTGCGACATCAACACTAGTATTTGAGGGGTGCACATTCTCTATTCTGCATGCCTCCCTTGAGTTACAAAACTTGCAGACTATTTATAGATGGATCAATGCAAGTTTGAATGCATTACTCAAGTAAACTTTCTATTTTGCAAACATAGCGAACTATGCTAATGGATCATTTGGAACACTTTTTCTCATTCATGGTCTTCACGTGCAGGATATTGTCTAAGATGTTTCCAAGGGAAAATAAATTATCGACCTCAAGAGATATGGCAAGGCACTATGTGACATCTCTTGGAGGGTTGGATTACAAGCGCATCCATGCATGTGTCAATGATTGCATTCTATTTCGTGGAGCATATAAGGATGCTCGAGAGTGTCCTACTTGTGCTAAGGCAAGATATAGAGAAAATCTCAAAACTTTGGATGTGCCTCATAAGGTTCTATGACATTTTCCCCTAATCCCTCACATCCAACATATTTTCAAGTGCAAATCCATTGCAAAACTCATGCCATGGTATTCATCCCATTGATCAACTGATGGCAAGTGGAGATCTCCTAGGGAAAGATAAAGTCAAAGACATGGATGTATATCCGGAGCCTTTGATTGATGAGCTAGAGATACTTTGGAGAGGTAGAGGTGCATGAAGTGAGTAGGCTTCCCTAGTCACGAACTTCACATGCAAGGCAGTGTTGATGTGGGCGATGCATGACTTCCCCGACTATGGCGAGTGTCCAAGTAAGCATTAAACTTTTAATTATGAGTAGGCAATCGATGTGGCATTGGGAACCCACCTTGCTTATGCAATTGCATCTATTCTTTAGGTCTCACTACATCGGGTTACTATGCATGTCCTCTTTGTGTTTAGGGGGTGCACTAGTAAGAAATCCTAGGTATCACATGCATTCAAGGGGTATTTAAAAAAACCCCTCAACTAAATAAAACCACCCCTCTTTACTTATGAACCAACAGATTTTTTTCTAAAGTTGAATTGAAAAACCCCCCCTGTTATTGTAAACCTATTAAATTTTTTCCAAAAGTGGAATTAAAATACCCCTCCTTTTGAATGCACGTGATACACTAAAATTTTAGGAGGTAAACCCCCTAATGTTTGTGGTCCTTCACTAGTTGCTTCATGGCTAGAGGACTTGAAGAAGTTCATCTTTGAGAATCGCCATCAATTTTCCCACTTGATCATCCTAGATATGTCCCCCCTTAGAATGAAATCCCCCCACAGTCACTCAGTGCAGATTGGAAGCAAATTTGGGACCTTTCCACGACTCCTCCTCCACATGGCATGAGCTGGTAAGGGTTCGTAACTATTGTGTGCTATATTGAATGGAAATAAAGATTGCATGCTAGCACCATCTTTTGTTTAGATACTCCATCTTTTATCAGCTACCATATTGGCCCCACATCACGATCAATCACCTACTTGATCCTATGCATATCTTCAAGAATGTGGCATCTACCATTTGGGAACATTTTATTGGGACACGAGATTCCTTGAGCATAACAGAGGATCTATGCACCATAGGGAGGATGTGTGAAGCTTGGCCACAAGAGAGGCCAAATGGGCATGTCTTTTTACCCCGTGCATCATGGACATTATCAAAGAAAGAGATGGTGGTGATAAAGCGAGCTATCACTACAATTCATACTCCCACTAGATGCATGAAGTGTTTGAAGGGGGCCTTCACAAAGAAAAAGACAAGAGGTGCAAAGCAATTATACGGCTTGAAATCTCATGGTTGGCACAAGATGCTCCAAGTAAGTATGACTTGGCATAATCTCTTTTTCCTTCCAAATTTGTGAGTGTAGAAGCAACTGATCAACCATCACTCATGTATTCAGTTCAAACTACCTACTAGCATTTCTCATTGTGCATTGAAGGACGTGAATGATTGTATTTACAAGATGGGCGAGCTTGTGGGGTACTTTACACTATACAACATCTGAAGCATATCAATGCATGATGCAAGGTTTCATATTGCTAATATGGTGCACTTTTTTCTTTCTAGGTACGTGAGCTCAAAGGAAATAGATCCCACCATGCTTGAGGATGCTCGAGTTATGTCAGTTGAGGTGGTTTGTTAAGTGGAGGAAATCTTTCCACATTCTATTCTCACAAGAAAAACTACATCTCATAGTGTATTTGGTGGATGAGATTGCTATATGCAGCACTGTACATGCACGATGGTTGTTCTTCCTCAAGCACTTCATGAAGACCTTGAAGGGTTTTGTGAGGAAAAGTTCAAGTCCCAAAGGTAGCATGGCTGAGGGTTGGTTGGTACAAGAGTCACTTGTTTATATTTTTAAGTTTCTTGTTGATGTGGATAGCTCTCTTCCATGACTATGGAGAGATGAAGAAGACCTAGGGATGACCTCCATTGTGCCTCAAGGAAAAGAACAGAGCAAAATAATGGGCAGGGATTTGCTTAATAGTCTAAACCTCTATTGCATGCTTAATAGTAATGTGATGAAAAGATGGGTGACAAGATATGAGGATGAAAAGGCAAGAAGACAAGGAGAAAGGGCCCTCTTTCATACACACCATGGAGCTTGTGTGCCATACACTAAGCATCTAAGAGCACTTCCAAAGGATATTCATGTCGATTGGCTACTTGATGAAATGAAGATAGTAGAGAGAGTAGAAAGAGGCGAGGGGATGCATGTCGATTGGCTACTTGATGAAATGAAGAGAGTAGAGAGAGGCAAGGGGTTGCATATCATAATGGAAGAATGGAAGTATGCTAGAGGATGCATGCAAAAGGTCAGTATATAGAATGTTATGCATAAGCTAGGAGCTTTTAACAACTTAGATTGCTTATTCAATTGATTTTGTCTTGGTGTAGTGTACTATGTTCCATGCTATATGGTGTGAGGGCAGTCATTTTCAGACACAACAAATTGATGGTAAGAGAAACACACAAGATTGTGGTATCATTGCTAGATTTGAGGGAGCCAATGGAGCCATGTATTATTAATGTGGCATAATCCAAGATATTATCAAGCTTGACTTTCAGCGTTTCTTTGTGTATGTTTTGGATGTCAAGTGGTTTAAGGATGTAATGGAAAGAGGCCCTAATGCAACAATCAAACACCATGCAAGTGGCTTTGTAACTCCACAAAGTTTTGGCAAAGCAAGAAGGACACACTAGTACTATTGCAACAATGTGAACAGGTACTGTACACATATATAAAAATGCTCACTTATTTATATTTGATACCTTCAATGCAAGGAAATTAACATGTTTGTATTTGTGCTTGAATAGGTTGTATATCAACCAATGGTGGATAATGATAGGTGGTGGCATGTCATGCCTATTACAACACATTTCAAAGACTTAGTGATGTATAGTATATTTACTAATATGGAGCATATGGACGATGATCATGGCCAATATGGAGGTGATGATTATCTTGATACGAGAGAGGAGGATGATCATGAGATAAGACATAAAGATATTTAGACCATTACCTATAAGGACAAGCCTTCCATTGGTGATGCTGATTTCGATGAGCACAGTAGCACAAGTAATAGTGGGATGAATGTATTTGTAGATCTTCACATTGGTTTGGATATTGATCAAGTAGATAGTTTGGCAAGGGTTTATCTCATTGAGGATGAGATCAAACCATAGCCCATCATTGCATCATCCAAATTTCTTACATATTGGCAAAACTATTTTATATATTGTCTCATTCTCCTCACCTCATTTAATTTTTGTATATGTGTTTGGAAAAAAACATATTATCATGTGTGACACATGCAAAGAATTGATATTTTTATTAAATCATGTGCTTTAGTAATCATAGGCAATGTTTGGCAAACAGTGATGCACATTTATAAGCTTGCAGCATAATTTCAAACTTTGCTACGCATTTATAAATGCATCTAATTGCGCGTCTATTGTATAGTGTAGATGCGCTATTAAATGCATGTATAACCACGCCAATAGAAGCATTAATAACCAGGCTAATAGATGCACCCATATTTTCATTAAGTTTATCAGTGCTTATAGACACACCTGCTATTTTGCACATCTATGGATGCATTGTGTTATTTTGCACCAATCATGATACTAAAAGTCATGTTCTTCACTTCGATGGCGATGATCGAATGTGTGCATCTACAACCACTTCATGCTGCTGCTCTGCAAGGAGTCTTCTTTCGTCTCGTTGTTTGTCCCTTTGCAGATGTTGCAAAAGTTTCTTCCGTTACTATTTCAATTCTGTGCCAGCACTTTCCTCGACCCACAATCTGTTCCTTGTGCCTTGACCTGGCTTTTTCAGCTTTCCTATCTCACAGCCTGTGTCTACTTCTCTTGCAAGACATGGTGAGCTGCATGTTGCCATTGACACCATGGCCATGATCAGTCTAGAATAGACCCACAGAAGCTAGCTCGTGAGGCAAGCAAAGAATAGAAGACAACTTACCCGAAAGAATTCAATGTCAAACCAAAGTCTACGCAAATTCACGACGAGGTGCGTGCGAGTTGTAGGGAGTTTGCAAGATAGGGGCATATTGGAGGTACTTAATCTTCCAAGATTTGATGGGCGAGAGGTGTGAAAATTCAAAATTTGTGAGAGCAAAAAAATTTTCAGCCGCTTATTTCCCCCCCCTCCAGCGATACATGTCAGCAGAATTGGATATCCCAAATAAGTGCAATGTGGCCTAAAATGCTTCAAAACACAAATAGGCCAAAGGGCACGCTATCGGGTTTGATGCTATGTATTATGAAATGTAATGACCTTTGGTATGCTTATGAGCCATATACCAAGCAAGTGCATGGAAAAAGAAACAATTCAAAATTGAAAATAGTGTTGGATTTATTAAAAGATCTTTGCACATGCATAAATTTCCCTTTTTCAACTTCTTCCATTTGAGGGTGAATCTAAATACCAATACCAACAACTATCAATGTTTTAAGACCACCATGAAGTAGTCCCACAAGCACTACAAGGCATAGGCCCTTTTCTGATGGCTAGCCACCAACGTTTAGAGCGTGCGGGGCACTAATCATCAATATGCAAAGCGGGCTTAAAAAGTGTCGCTATATAGCGATGCTTTTATAAACGTCGCTATATAGTGACATTTATAAAAGTGTCACTATATAGCGACACTTGCCAGACTTGTATAAGGTTGTTATATAGCGACATTTTACAGAGAGTGTTTTTCCCTATATTGAACTTTAAAGATAGTTTTACACAATGACAAAAAAAATTTCTTTTCATATATGTTTTATCCTTTAAAAGAATAAAAGTACAAAGAGCATGTACATCAAGTTTGAAGCTCATATATTCATGTCCACATTTGAGACTTGGCTTCATCCTGCTGAGCCAAGTCTAGTGCACCAAACAGGTCTATCTCCAACTCTATACTGAGTTGATCTCCTATATCATCATCATACTCTGGCATCGTACATTCACTATAGACTTGATCATCTTCTTCAATAAAGCCGGGTGATTCTTGATGATCGTCATTTTCTTCCTCAATATCGTGATCTCCATCTTCCTCCTGTATGATGTCATTATGCATATCTTTCTCTTGGCTCATATTGTGATCTTCATCTTCTTCTCTAAATCCATCTAGATCAATTGGATTCGGCATTGGTAGTGGCATCTCCATGTCCACATCTCTATCTTCAAAAATTTGCTTACTTCATGGTGCAAGTTAGATCATGTGCCACCATCTTGGATCAGAACGATCCGGATGAAAAACCACCTATATTGAAGATGGGTGCCAAATGCCATCAATTATATGAAACTATGCTTAAGTACATGTACCAATGGATATTTAAAAACAAAAGATTCAATTAATTAAATCATTAGTATGCACTTGCTCACAATGCTCGGGAAGAACAAAGACCGTCGTAAATAGTTCTAAACCATTTTACATCAAGAATGAAAATACTAAATCGTTTAAAATCAATTTCATAGATTTTGTGTATGGTTCCACAATAACCCAATTGTGAGGAGAGAAGATCGGTATCCGAAGCACTTGCTCGACTATCTTATGTGAAGTTAGCCATGACTCCACAATCATGTGTGACTCTCTTTGAATCGATGTGTTTCACACAAAAATGTCATTGGTATGTCTAGCAGCTCTGGAAATATCAAAGACCCACACTCTTGTCCATAAGATCTATAATTCCTCTATCAAAGGTACCATGTACATGGCCTCATACTCGGACATCACATGCATTGCTCCTAAAAACAGAATCGATCATGTCCACCATACCCTTATCATCATCTAGCACATCCAAGAGACTATACTCCTTCTCAAAGTGTGAAAGTATACGCACACCACCCTTCTCATCCTGTCTCAAGGTTTCGTGTAAATATAAGATCTTGTCTCAAGATTTCGTGTCGTGTACACATGCAATATTAATCACGAGCTCAAATAGCATTGACTTTTCGATGATCCATCACCACATGCACCACCAACGGTGGGTACTGGTTTGGGCTCCTCCCTATATATCCTCAAGTGGCACATGACAATACGGCATTGATGTCATACTTCTCGCTTGCAATGAGTGTAATGACAATACAACCTCTCTGTAAGCCACTCTGCACTCCCGAGCATTCGCACATCATCTAAAAAGCTTTCACTCATCCCTTCCATCTACACACCTCCAAAATCACAACAGAAAATGCAAGGAAATCCATTAAGATCCAAAAAATAGCCACCCATGAGCTCCTTCTCTCTCTTCTTAGATCAAGTGCCCTGAACCGTCACTATATAGTGACGCTTTGCCCTGTTTTGTTGCTATATGGCAATGCTTTTAGGATATAAATATATAGCGACACTTTCAGGGTATAAGTGTCACTATAGAGCGACACTCAGGGTTAAGTGTCACTATATAGCGACACTCAAGATTAAGTGTCGACACTTTTAGGGTATGAGTGTCGCTATGTAGCAACACTTTTAGAATATAAGTGTCGCTATATAATGACTGACCAGTGTTGCTATATAGCGACACTGGGGAACTAAAACCCGAAACCTCACATGACACCGTCTTTCACAACTCTATTGTGAGAAAAGCAAAAAGCTCTCCTCCCATGCTTTCCTCCTCTATGTGGTGACCTCGCTTTCCTCCTCTATTCCCCACACTCCTCACCCCTACTAGGCCCCTCTCCCATTGACACTTGTGCTCCCTCTCCACCCTTCTCCCTTTCTACTTGTGTGAAAGGAAGTTTTTCAAGAAGATGTATCTCTTTAAGTAATGTAGGTTCAATTTTTGTGAGATTTCATTTTGTGAGAGTTGAAGCATATTTCTTCTTACATTGCTAAGCCTATGTGCTAATTTTCATGCTTGATTTTCAGAGATTAAGGACAAAAAACGAGATTTACTCTTCTCTTTTTGGTATTCCTCTTCCTCCTCTTTCCCTTCCTTTCATGCTTTCTCCTTGTTTGTAGGCTTATGCTTGTCCCCTCAATCCAATCTCTTTAGGAAGTTGCTTCTCCAAACTCCTCCTTTCTCTAACTAGTTATCTGAAAAATGGTATGTTTCCTCTCTTTTGTAGGGCCAGTCCACGAAACACCGAGCGAGACTTTTCCAAGTAAGAAAGTGCTTCCTCTTTTTTCTTTTTTTTATTTCTGTTATTTGCATTGGTCTGCAGCTAGCACTTTAAGTGCTAGTTGTTAAAGCGCTAGCTACAGTGATGGGTGTAGGAACCCTTTCTTCCCCTCTCTTCTCTTATTCTCTCTTCTTCCCCTCTTTTCCTCTTTTCCTTCCTCTTTCCCCCCTCTTTCCCTTCCTCTCTTGTTTCCTCTTCTTTAATTCCTCTCTTTTTTTCTTTTCCCCTCTCTTTTTTCTTCTAAGTTTTCCCCTCTTTCTTCCTCCACTACAAGGCATAGGCCCTTTTTCGATGAAAATACCAACATTTTTTACACTAAACGTTATTAATGTCGTTATAAGCATCAGAAAAGAATGGTCGCTATATAAGTGTCGCTATATAGTGACACTGGTAAACATCACTATATAGCGACACTTGTAAATGTCACTATATAGCGACGATTAACAGAAAAAAAAAAAAAAGCATTAGTGGGACTAAACAGGGCCATAGCAAGCCCTGTTTTGCCCCACTAATGTTTTTTTTTTGGTAATTACAAAAAAAAGTTTTTTATTACAAAATTTCCCTTGCAAAAAGGGTGATACAAAATCACTCAAATGAAATGATCGAGCAACAAAAGCATATACATGTTGAAGATATATAACATTGTTTATTACAAAATTACCCTTTCGAAAAGGGTGATACAAAATTGCTCAAACGAGCCGATATACAAAATGATATACATGACGAAGTATATGCAAACTACTACTACTACTACTACTACTACTACTCATTCGAATCGTTGTCATCCTCCTCGTCCTCGTCTTGCTAGCCTGATCCTTGGTCCTCGTGAGTTGTGCCCACTCCCTGACCCTCGTGAGCTACACCTGATCCCTGGCCCTCATGATCGCTCACCTCTAATGATGGGACGCTTGAACTTTGACCCTAAGAGTGAAACCATATTAATTGAAAATTAGATTGGAACTTAAAGAATAAAACAATTTAAAAAGTGAGATTACAAGTAGGAGTAGACTTATACCATGCGAGCAGCCACCTCAGCCCAATCGATCATCACTCACATTGCCTCTTGCTCAATAAACCATGGCTTTGTTCTTATGTGAAATGCGCGTCGCGTCTCTACATTTGTAGGAAGACGACCCATCAAAAAGAGAGAAAGATTAAGCATAGGCAAATACATATGCTTATGAAAAGAGATTGAAAGAAGGGGAAGAGGGGGAGAAAGAGAGAGGAAAAGAGGAAAATGAGACATGCTCATGAGAGAAGGAAAGGAGGAAGAGGGGAAAAAGAGATTGAAAGAAGGAAAGGAGAAGGAGAAGGAGGAGGAGAGGGAGAGAGGAGAAGAGGAGAAAGAGACATATGCTCATGCATAAGCATAAGCATAAGAGAAGGAAGAGAGAAGGAGACATATGCTCATGCATAAGCATAAGCATAAGAGAAGGAAGAGGGAAAAAGAGCATAAGCATAAGAGAAAGGGAAGGAAATGATATGCTTATTCTTATGCATAAGCATAAGAAAAAGAAGAGAGAAGGAAAAGGAGAAGGAGAAGGAGAAGGAGAATGACATGCATAGGCATATGCTTATGAAAAGAAGAGAAAAAGAGAGGGAAAAAGAAGAGAAGGAAAGGAGAAGGAGAAGGAGAAGGAGACATATGCTCATGCATAAGCATAAGCATAAGAGAAGGAAGAGGAAGAAAGAGCATAAGCATAAGAAAAAATGAAAGAAAGCATATGCTGATGCTTATGCATGAGCATATGAGCATAAAAGAAAAAGAGAGAAAGCTTAAGCATAGGCAAATACATATGCTTATGAAAGGGGATTGAAAGAGGGAAAAGAGGGGGGAAAAGCGAGAGGAAAATAGGAAAAGAAGAGAAGGAGAAGGAGAAGGAGAAGGAGAAGGAGAAGGAGACATATGCTCATGCATAAGCATAAGCATAAGAGAAAGAAGAGGGAAAAAGAGCATAAGCATAAGAGAAAAGGAAACAAAGCATATGCTTAAGCTTATGCATGAGCATATAAGCATAAAAGAAAAAGAGAGAAAGCTTAAGCATAGGCAAATACATATGCTTATGAAAAGAGATTGAAAGAGGGGAAAGAGGGGGGGAAAGAGAGAGAAAAAGAGGAAAAGAGGAGAAGAAGAAGGAGAAGGAGGAGACATATGCTCATGCATAAGCATAAGCATAAGAGAAGAAAGAGGGAAAAAGAGCATAATCATAAGAGAAAAGGAAAGAAAGCATATGCTTATGCTTATGCATGAGCATATGAGCATAAAAGAAAAAGAGAGAAAGCATAAGCTTGTGCTTATGCATGGGCATATGAGCATATGCTCATGCATAAGCATAAGCATAGGCAAATATATATGCTTATGAAAAGAGATTGAAAGAGGGGAAAGAGGGGGGGAAAGAGAGAGGAAAAGAGGAAAAGAGGAGAAGGAGAAGAAGAAGGAGAAGGAGACATATGCTCATGCATAAGCATAAGCATAAGAGAAAGAAGAGGAAAAAAGAGCATAAGCATAAGAGAAAAGGAAACAAAGCATATGCTTATGCTTATGCATGAGCAAATAAGCATAAAAGAAAAAGAGAGAAAGCTTAAGCATAGGCAAATACATATGCTTATGAAAAGAGATTGAAAGAGGGGAAAGAGGGGGGGAAAGAGAGAGGAAAAGAGAAAAAGAGGAGAAGGAGAAGGAGAAGGAGAAGGAAAGAGGAGAAGGAGAAGGGGAAAGAGAGAGGAAAAGAGGAAAAGAGATTGAAAGAGGGGAAAAAGAAGAGGGGAAAAGAGCATAAACATAAGAGAAGGAAGAGGGGAAAAGACATTGAAAGAGAGGAAAAAGAAGAGAAGGAAAGGAGCCTAAAAAGAGATTGAAAGAGGGGAAACGAGATTGAAAGAGGGAAAAAAGAAGAGAAGGAAAGGAGGGAAAAAGAGATTGAAAGAGGGGGGAAGGAAGAGGCGAAAAGAGATTGAAATAGGGGAAAAAGAAGAGGGAAAAAGAAGAGAAGGAAGAGGAGAAAAGAGGGAAAGAAGAGGGAACAGGGGAAGAGAGGGTTCCTATGCCCATCATTGCAGCTAGTTGCAAGCCAATGCAAATAACAAAAATAACAAAAGGAAAAAAGAGGAAGCACTTTCTTACCTGGAATAGTCCCGCTCGGGGTGTTTTGTGGACTGGCCCTACAAAAGAGAGGAAACATATCATTTTTCAAATAACTAGTTAGAGAAAGGAGGAGTTTAAAGAAGCAACTTCTCAAACGGATTGGATTGAGGAGACAAGCATAAACCTACAAACATGGAGAAAGCGTAAGCCTACAAACAAGGAGAAAGAGGAGGAAGAGAAATACAAAAAAGACTAGAAGAGGTGAGTCTTCTTTCTTTCACAAAATCTCGTTTTTTGTCTTTAATCCTTGAAAATCAAGCATGAAAACTAGCACATAGCCTTAGTAATACAAGGAGAAACATGCTTCAACACTCACAAAATGAAATCTCACAAAAAACGAACCTACATTGCTTAAAGAGACTCACCTTCTTGAAAAACTTCTTTTCACACGAGCAAAGAAGGAGAAGGGTGGAGAGGGAGCACAAGTGTTAGGAGAGGGGTTGAGTAGTGGTGAGGAGTGGAGAATAGAGAGGAGGAAAGCGACGTCGTCAGATATAAGATGGGAGGAGAGATTGCTTTTCCCACAATAGAGATGCTAAAGAAAGCACCGCGCCGCAGGGTTTCAGGTTTTAACCCACAACGTCGCTATATAGCAACATTGGTCAGTCGCTATATAGCGACGCTTATATTTAAAAGTGTCGCTATATAGTGACAAAACAGAGCAAATCGTTGCTATATAGCGGTGGAATAGAGCAAAACGTCGCTATATCGCGACGTTCCAGGGCACTTATTGTTAAAAGCTAAAAAAGAAGCTCATAGGTGGCTATTTTATTACTGTTAATAAATTTCCTTGCAACTTATGTTGTGATTTTAGAAGTGTACAGATGGAAGGGACGAGTGGAAGCTCATCAGATGATGCGCCAATGCTCGGGAGCACAAAGTGGCTTACGGAGAGGTTGTATTGTCATTGCACTCATTGCAAGTGAGAAGTACGACATCAATGTCGTATTATCATGCGCCACTTGCGGATGTATGGGGAGGAGCCCAAACCAGTACCCACCGTTGGTGTTGCACATGTTGATGGATTATCGGTAAGTCAAAGCTATTTGAGTTCATGGTTAATATTGGAAACCCGGATAATGACAAGGGTATGGTCGACATGATGGATTCTATTTTTAGGGACACTACATCCCATGTACATGTGATGTCAGAGTCTGAGGTCAAAATGTGAGAGTTGCAATCAACATAGTTATACGAGGGTGCTAGGATGTCTAAACTACGTGCTTGTCTCTCAATCTTGAATCTATAAGCAAAGTATGGGTGGTCGGATACAAGTGTCTCGTCTTTAATGAGGTTAGCTCTTGCATTAATTTGACTCATTATTTGGATATTGTTTGTTTTGAGAATCATCATGTATGGATTAGTGTACCAAATCATCATTATTCAAAGCCTATGTATGTTTGAATTGTGATAGGTTGCTCCAGAAGATGTTGCCTGCACCAAATACCATGCCCGCATCAAGAGATGAAGCGAAGAAGATGCTAACAACGGTGGGTATGGATTATGATACCATCCATGCTTGCCGTAATGACTGTATTCTCTTTCGTGTTGGAGATTTGGCTAGTTGTCTGAAATGTGGGGAACAACGATATAGAGATGACTTGCAGGGTGAGCAAATATCGATAAAGGTCTTGAGATACTTTCCCATCATTGCAAGAATACAGCACATGTTCCGATGCAAATCCATAGTGGAGTTGATGACATGGCTTGCATCTCATCGGTCCACTGATGACACATTGAGGATTCCAGCAGATTGTGCAACTTAAAAGCACATAGACAAACAATGGCTGGACTTTGCGAGGGAGCCACGCAACTTACATCTTGGGCTCGCCATGGACGGCGTGAATCCTTTCAGGTTACGCTCGACATCTTGGTCGACATGGCCCATAGTCGTGGTGAATTACAATATCCCACCATGGCTAACAATAAAAAAGGGACACCTCATGCTTGTACTACTTGTGCCAGGGAAGTATAAGGCAAAAAATATGGACGTGTACATGGCACCTTTGATAGAGGAGTTACAAATATTATGGAGAGGAGTGCGGGTCTTTGATATTTCCAGAGCTCCTAGACATACCAATGATATTTTGGTCAGGGGTATCTTAATGTGGACCATGCATGACTACCCAGGATATGGAGAGTGTGCAGGTATGTGGTTGTGTCTCTACATGTATAATATAGGATTATGCTTTTATGACTCTCTTTCGCACGCGTCTTATATTAACACATTCATGCACACATGCAGGACTTGTTACAAGCGGGTACCATGCTTGTCCGATTTGTGGACTGGGTTTGAAATCACTTGCATGATACTCCAAACATATGAGGAAAAATGTTTATGAAGGTCATGCTTGATACCTTCCGCTGGACCATCTCGCGCGTGGAGGTCAGCTTCATCCACCACCATCATATTTGAAGGCAAGTGACTAGATTCAGGCTTGGAGGGCAAATGGAGAGGAACCTCCTCCTGGTATGAAGAGGCTATCAATCATGAGCTTCCTTATTGGGGTCAGTTACAAATCAATCATCTCTTGGATCCCATGCATCTCTTCAAGAATGTGGGGGCTACTATTTGGGCACACTTGGTTGGTCCAAATACTCGAGAGGAGTGTGAGAAGACTTGCATGCTATGAATAGGATGTCTCGTTTATGGCCCCAAGTGCATGCTTTCGGAAAAGTTATCCTTCCAAAAGCAACGTGGATCCTCTGTACAAGGGAGGAGATAGCAGTCAAGGCGGACATTACCTCTTTTCAAACACCCACAGGGTACATGCATTGCTTGAAAAATCATGATGCATTAGCGTAATTATGATTATGTTATATTGTTGACATGACTTCTTTGTTGCTTTGATAGTTCATCCTCCCAATTACAATAAAAGGGTGCTTACAAGAAGATGTTAGAAATGCTATATTCAAGATCAGTGGTATTGTGAGGTATGCTTACTATCAAATCGCATTGATTGCATTTTCTTCAATTTAAGCTGAATAATCTGTAGACTGATTATGAAAATATCTTACATGGACATGTGAAATATGTGGATATCTAAAAAAGAGATCTCCATATTGAGCATCAAGAAGGCTAGGTTGGAATCCATCGAAGCCGTATGCTTGCTTGAGAAGCACTTTCCCTCGAGCATTATGACAACTTAAGTACACTTGCTTGTGCACATAGTTGATGAGGTGGCTATTACAGGTACCGTTCATAGTCAGTGGATGTTTTTTCTTGAGCAGTTTATCAAAACTTTGAAGGGATTTGTAAGACAAAGAGCAAGACAAGAAGCAAGCATGGCAGAGGGATGCCTTGTGCAAGAGTCATTAGTATATATCACGGAGTTTCTTGCATCCATGGATCCTGATATGCCGCAAGCTTGGCATAACAAGGATGATGATCGCATCATTGGCGAGGTTCCCCAAGGAAAAGGGATTGAAAGAAAGATGAGCAAATAGAAAATGGAGAAATTCAATAAGTTTTGTATCCTCAATAGCAAGGAGATGCATAAGTGGATTGAGAGATATGAAGCGGCCAAAGCAGAAATAACAAATATAAGGACGAGATTCAGAGTAATGTACAGGTGATCGCAACCATATCCATGGGATCTGGCTCTTCTCCCCGCTCACATGTCACTTGATTGGTTACAATTGGCTCTACGTAAAGCCGAATGCGATGGAGAGACTAAACGAGTGCGAGTGAGAGATATCATCTGGATGTATGATGAATGTAAGTTTCTTACCTCTTGACGTAATTAAGTAATTATTTGTGGCAATATATGCTATAAAATAGATGCATCTTCATTGTTTTAATGATGCTCTTTTACAGTACAAAAAGTACAGTGCATTATGGTCATATGGATGACATTTTCACGTGGAACGCATCGATTCAAAAAGAGTCACGTATGATTGTGGAGTCATGGCTAACTTCACACAAGATAGCCGAGCAAGTTCTTCGGATACCAATCTTCTCTCCTCACAGTTGGATTATTGTGGAACCATACGCGAAATCTATGAAGTTGATTTCAAACAATTTAGTATTTTCATTCTTGATGTAAAATGGTTTAGAACTATTTACAATGGTCCCCATGCGACAGTGAGAAAAGATATAGTGGTTTCTTTGCAATAGACTCCACCAAACTTTGGACCGATGAAAGTGATACTTTTGTTCCTCCCGAGCACTGTGAGCACGTGCATACTAATGATTTAATTAATCGAAGCTTTTGTTTTTAAAGATCCATTGATACATGTACTTAAGCATAATTTCATATATATAATTGACGACATTTGGCACCCATCTTCAATATAGGTGGTTTTTCATTCGGATCATTTTGATCCAAGATGGTGGTACGTGATCCAAGTTGCACCACGAAGTAAGCAAATTTTTAAAGATAGAGATGTGGATATGGAGATGCCACTACCAATGCCAGATCCAATTGATCCAGATGAATCTAGCGAAGAAGATGAAGATCACAATATGAGCCAAGAGGAAGATGTGCATAATGACATCGCACGGGAGGAAGATGGAGATCACGATATTGAGAAAGAAGACAACGATCATCAAGAATCACCACACTTTATTGAAGAAGATGATCAAGTACTTTTAGGTTAACGTACAATGCTAGAGTACGATGATGATATAGGAGATCAACTCGGTATAGAGTTAGAGATAGACTTGTTTGACACATTAGACTTGTGAAACCGTTGATGTAAATGCTCTTCATTGATTTTTTTCATCTCAAACTTGAACATGAATATATGAGCTTCAAAGGCTTGATGTACATGCTCTCGTACTTTTATTCTCTCAAAAGATCAAACATGTATGAAAATTTAAAAAAAATTGCCATTGGAGAAAACTAACTTTTAAGGTCGATATGAGAAAAAAAACTCTCTGTAAAGCGTCGCTATAAAAAAGTATCTCAATGTCGCTATATAACGACACTTACAATTCTGATAAAAGTTGCTATATAGCGACCCTTGATGAGGCGCACTTCCAATATCGACGATTAGCGCCCCGCGCATGCTAAACGTCGGTACTTAAATGTCGCAATAGGATCCGTGTGTAGTAGTGCTCTTCCTTCTCTTCTTTTCCCCTCTCTTATTTCCTCTCTTTCATCCTCTTTTCTCTTCTTTTCATAAGCATATGCATTTGCCTATGCTTACGCTGATGCTCATATGCTTATGCTTATGCATGAGCATATGCTCATATGCTTTTCCCCTCTCTTTTTTCCTTCTCTTTTTCCCTCTTTCTTCTCTTCTTTTCCCCTCTCTTATTTCCTCTCTTTCATCATCTTTTCTCCTCTTTTCATAAGCATATGCATTTGCCTATGCTTATGCATGAGCATATGCTCATATGCTCATGCATAAGCATAAGCATATGCTTTCTCTTTTTTCCTCTCTTTTCTTCTCTTTTTTCCTTCTCTTTTCCCCTCTTTCTTTCTCTTCTTTCTTTGCTTTTCCCCTCTCTTATTCCCTCTCTTTCATCCTCTTTTCTCTTCTTTTCATAAGCATGTTCATTTGTCTATGTATCTCTCTCATAAGCTTATGCTTATGCATGAGCATATGCTCATATGCTCATGCATAAGCATAAGCATATTCTTTCTCTCTTTTTCTCTTTTTTCCCCTCTTTTCTTCTTTTCTCCTCTCCTTTCTTATTTTGCCCTCTTCTTTTTCATTTTCTTATGCATATGCTCTTTTCCCCTCTCTTTTTTCATTCTTTTTTCCCCTCTTTCTTCCTGTTCCTTCTCTTCTTTTCCCTTCTCTTATTTCCTCTCTTTCATTCTCTTTTCTCTTCTTTTCATAAGCATATGCATTTGCCTATGCTTGTGCTCATATGCTTATGTTTATGCATGAGCATATACTCATATGCTCATATGCTTTTCCCCTCTCTTTTTTCCTTCTCTTCTTTTCCCCTCTCTTTCATCCTCTCTTCTATTCTTTTCATAAGCATATGCATTTGCCTATGCTTATGCTTATTCATGAGCATATGCTCATATGCTCATATGCTTTTCCCCTCTCTTTTTTCTCTCTCTTTTCCCCTCTTCCTTTCTCTTCTTTTTCCCTCTCTTATTTCCTCTCTTTCATTTTCTTTTCTCTTATTTTCATAAGCATATGCTTTCTCTCTTTTTCTCTTTTTTTCCCTCTTTTCTTCTTTTCTCCTCTCTTTCGAAAGGGTAATTTTGTAACAAACAATGTTGTATATCTTCGACATGTATATGCTTCTGTCGCTCGGCTCATTTGAACAAATTTGTATCACCCTTTTCACAAAGGAAATTTTGTAACAAACAACATTCTTTTGTAATTACTTTAAAAAAAACATTAGTGGGGCAAAACAGGGCTTGCTGTAGCCCTGTTTAGCCTCAGTAATGTTTCTTTTTAAGCTTCTATTAATCGTCGCTATATAGCGACGTGTACCAGTGTCCCTATATAGCGACGTTTACCAATGTCACTATAAAGTGATGTTTATTAGTGTCGCTATATAGCGATGCTTATTAGTGTCGCTATATAGCGATGCTTATTAGTGTCGCTATATAGCGATGCTTATATAGCGATCGTTCTTTTTCAACGCTTATAGCGACGTAAATACCGACCTTTGCACCCATCAAAAAAAAACTTTTTAGTGTAAAAAAGGTCAGCTTGTGCCTTGTAGTGGAGTTTGGATTCAAATTTTCAATCTGTTTTGGTTTTCAACAACTCAAACAAAAGTTATGGAGCGTGCCCTCAAATGGGTATGCATCACTTTAGCACAACATTAGAGGCCCATTAATCCATGCCTAATGTTCTCATTTAGGTGTGTCATTAGGAAAGAAGGGAACTCATTTTGGGGCCCTCTAAGAAATTCACTATTTATTTATTTTTGTTGCACTCAAAATATGGGAAATGCCATAAAATACGGATACTTACTACAAAAATGTAAGTCTAGTACTTAGCTTCACATTAAATGCATATATAATATCCTTGTTTTTTTGTGTAGAATTTGATGAGTTTGACATCGCCAATATGTCCGGAGCGGGCCAAAACCCCCCATTCGACCCTGGAGACACCAAAAATCGATGCTCAAAGGCTCGAGAAAGGGCAAAAATGCCCCAAACAGAGGATTTGAACCAAAACACGATTTGGCCAGTTGGCTGTCCTTTTTTGAGCCTCTGGGCATCGGTTTTAGTGTCTCTAGGGTCGATTTGGGAGTTCTAACCTGCTCTGGACACGCTCACGATGTCAGAATCATCAAATTTCACATAGAAAATCGTCGTTTGAAGATTACATATGTCAGATATAATAAAAGAAAAAGATTTTGAATATAACTTGTTTTATATTTTTACATGGTTTTTGGTATTTTTCTAACATTACCTTGGCTCTCTTCTGATTGGTTGAGACCTATTTTTCTAAACCTTAAAAGGCCCCAAAATGAGCTCCCTTTTTTCCTAATGCCTTGGGTTGAGGAGAAGTTCAGATAGTGTACTTTTGACTGATTACTTGGTTGCAATATGTATGTATAGAACAAAATTTTGATGTTTTTAAATAAATTGCTATATCCTATAGTCTTCAGGATGCATGCTTCACATGCAACATAGCACTTTTAATGCTTTAACGGTCTCATTTTAAATCCTTGTTCCATAGTCTTTTGCTCTCATGTTCCAAGTTTGGAATGTGTACAACTTGAAGCCAAAGTTTGCCAAATTCCGTTGAGCAATGCATAAGTTATGGGTCATGCAAGATACCTATATACAAAAAATTCCATGAACCTCACCAAAAATGGCTACACCCAAGCAAACAATGACCTTGCATTTTTGCACCATCTAAAAAAATTGTGTGCATCAAAATATGAATTTAGTGAAATTATGTTTGATTTCTTGCACCAAATTTAAATCAAGGTTTCCCATAATAGGGAGCGAGAAGACACTGTCTATTTTGGCCCAAAAAAACAAATTTTAACATCTGCTACCTTTTAATTGCACTCTAGGGATCACTCTTCATAAACCCATAAAGCATGTGCAAGCAAGCATGTGTTAAAAATTACCCCTATTCTTGCATTTTTACATTTTCTCATGTAAATGGTTAAAACCATGTACGTATTTACATTTTCAATCTTAAAATTGCGACACTCCTTCATAAATCTACATATATAAATTATAATAAGTTGCTATTTTATAAATCCCCTCATGCACATAAACAACATGTAAGTCACTGAAGTGCTATGTTACATGTTTATGAGTGACCCATCGCGGAAATCGCCAAACCCAAATGGGGCCATACAATTACAATAATTCTTAACTTTAGACTACTCAATTTTAAGAAATGTAACACATAACCACCCTTTTGAATGCTTTCTACTTCAACCAATTATTTTATAGAAAACAAATTTTTTTTTAATATTGTGGTGTAGAAGCTATGAATACTAACATAGTGGCATGCTCACAGGTATGGAGGATATGTAACAAGTGATGATAACGCAAAAAAGATTTCTTTTGTTGCAAGTGACTTAAACATGCTCATTGGTATGGAAGACTTGTCTTGTGCAAGTGACTCGAACATGCTCACTGGCATAGAAGACTTGTGTTGTGTTGCAATTAACTCAAACATGCTCAATGATATAAAAGACTTGTCTTATGCTGCAAGTGACTCGAACATGCTCACCGATATAGAAGACTTGTCTTGTGTTAAGAATGATAAGATGGGACTGTATATAAATAAATGCAAATGAAGTGATCGATGGGATAAGTAATACAATAATATAAATTGATAATATTAGTGATGATATTGGTCAAGATGTTTCCACTGGGATGGAGGGCAATGATGGTAGAACATATAAGACTTGTGATGTTGGTCCTAATATTCTTAGTAGTGCGAAGCATCTGGATGGCAGAATATCCAATAATAAATGAAAAACCACTCATCATTTGAGTTGGAGATGAAGATAAGATAAATGGATTCAATGGGTAATGATCTTACAAGCAGAAAGCGTACGACACTATTCACAAAAAGAAAGTATGTAAGTGTGAAGAGGTGATGAATCATGGCACCAATTCTAGAACCCAAAAGCCATGTAATGTTATCTGATCGAGGACAATATGGAAAGGCCTCTTATGTGAGTTTGTTGCAAGAAACTTACATTAGAAAATTTACAAAAGATTATTGTATAGCCGTACATCTCAGCTAAGAGTAAACATTGGAATAAAGCTACTAGTGCGAATGATTTCTCCTATACGAATACATATTAGTACAAATAACTTATTCATACGAATAAAGCTAATAGTGCAAATAATTTTTTGAGTTCTCAAGATCTCTTGTGTAAACTGTTTCTATGTTTTTGTTTATTAGAGTTCTTAAATTCTCTTCTGTAAATTGTTTTTATGTTTTTGTTTGTTAGAGTTCTCAGGATCTCTTGTGTATTGTTTCTATGTTTTTGTTTATTAGAGTTCTTAAATTCTCTTCTGTAAATTGTTTTTGTGTTTTTGTTTGTTAGAGTTCTCAGGATCTCTTGTGTAATATTTTATTGTGTTTTTGTTTGTTAGAATTCTTAGGATCTCTCTTTTTTTAGTTCTAAAGATCTCGTGTAAATTGTTTTTGTGTTTTTGTTTGTTAGAGTTCTTAGGATCTCTTGTGTAATATTTTTTTGTGTTTTTGTTTGTTAGAATTCTTAGGATCTCTTTTTTGAGTTCGTAAGATCTCTTGTATAAATTGTTTTTTATTAGAGTACTTAGGATCTCTTCTATAAATTGTTTTTGTGCTTTTGTTTGTTAGAGTCGTTAGGATCTCTTGTTTTTGAGTTCTTAATATCTCTTATGTAAATTGCTTTTGTGTTTTTGTTTGTTAAATTTCTTAGAATCTCTTGTGTAAATTATTTGTGTGTTTTTGTTTGTTAAGTTCTTAGGATCTCTTGTTTGAGATCTTCATCTCTTGTGTAAATTGTAAATTGTGTATTTATTTGTATTAGGTTAAGTTATTTTTGTGAAATGTTATTGTTTGTGTTGCATTCTTTCACAAAAGAAATGTTCTCTTTTGTGTTGTAATTGTAATTATCTTATGTGAATAAATACTAGTTTATTTCTTATGTGAAAAAAGTTTATGTGAATGAATTTTGTGAAATAAATTTATTTCTTATGTAAGTAAATTAAATTCATTAATGTCGATAACTTGGTAGAACATCATTTGTATAAGTCTAGAGTAAACACCTTTGTAAATAATAAATACCATAGTAATTGTAATATAAAATATATTATTATAAATTTTATTAAAGTAAAATAACTCTATTGAATAGATCATAAAAAGTTACACTTTTCTTTTTACAACTCCTTGATCTGAGTTGTAGATTACACGTTATGTCCATGGAGATCCCCATGGCCATAACTTAAGATCTGTAGCTCATATTGTATGGAAGGACTTAATCTCCAATCTTCGATCAAATATTTTTTTTGTGTACACTAATAGATGTATCGTGTTGAATCGTTAAAAGACTACAAAATGATATTTCTTGGGACTAGGTGAGGTTAGCCATTTATGATCCCTAGACTAGGTGGGATTAGCCATTAAAAGGCCTATTTTTACCCTTTTAATAAAATAGTTGGGGAAACCAATATCAGCAGGAAACCGTTAGCTTGGAGCCACCCCATGATCAATGGTTTTTATCACGTGATTATTACTCATGATCATGACATGCCAATTCCTACTCATAGGTTGGGTTTTTCCAAATAACGCTCTTCCCAAGACCCTGGGTCTATAACGGGAGCCTTCACTGGTTAAAAATGCCTGCGCATGGTCTCTCTGTGCCACGTCTTGACACGTAGAAGTCTTGTAGTGTCCAATTATCCAGTTCTTTTTAGAAATAGCTGTTCTTTACAATGGAGCTATCCCGAAGTACAACACGGAAAGACCTAGATAGAAGGTGCATTCTTTATCCAAAAAAGCCTAAACGTACATTTTGGGCCTGTATATTAGCGCAAAAAACACTGCAGTGATTTTGTGTTGCAGAACGACAGTCACAATTGCATGATGCAGGACAAATCTCAAAGAAAAGCAGAGGTAGATTTGCTGGACTCTTTTCTAGGAGGCGTCATCTCTCTCAAAAGAGAGCTTATTTGGAGTATATCTGTACTGTTCCGGCGCAGCTTCCATATCTCGGCGATTGAAAATTCGTCCGTCCTATTCTGCATCCGCCAAGGTAGAGACAATATGTAAACGCTGTACTTGAAAAGGAAGAAAAGGAGCAGGAAAACAATGTATGTGCACATCAATACTATTCAAAAACCAGTTAGTTGAGCAAAAAATCGGCAAGGCTTACGGTTGGTGCCCGTCGCCCAGATCGGCAAGCCACTGAGCATGTCGTATATAACCGCGTTGCCATCGTTCTGCATGATCAAAATGAAGACGGACGGGCAATTTATGGAAGAACCCGATGCCCAGATCCGTTTGTTCTCGTTGGAAATCACAAGGTTACCGTCTCGAAGGAGAGAAAGGCTGCATTTTCTTCCTTTGCCACCAGTACGAGAACTCCAGATGGGTAAGCCAGCTGCGGTGTACAGCACCAAGTTGCAATCACCTTGCATTAGCAGAAAGTAATGGTTGTTCTGAGAGACGAGAGAATGAGGAGCAACGAGCGCGTCGAAGCGAATATCGGCGCCAGCTCCGTTATTGTGGCTCACTAAGATATCACCTCTCGGCAGGCAGTCCAAAAAATCGGCGGCAGAAGTGTTAAATTCTGAACCGACGAGGTCGTGATTGCTCTCTGCAACGCTAGCACTTCTGTTGCTGTTTCCGAAGTGATACTCCATCCAGTAAGGTCCACTCATGATCACAGACCACTGGTACCTGTTGGGGGACGATTAATCTTCGCATCTTCAGCAACAATATGGCAGCTTACGCGACATTGAAAGCTACTCAGATATCTAAAACAAACTAATCTTTCCATTGTGAACAACACGTAACACAACAACGTGCTCTATTAATGCGCAGTATTCTCGTCATTTCGTGCCCTCTGCTGCGCATCTCTACGTCTTTTCATGCTGTGGATCGCTTCATTATACTAAATACTAAACGTTTAAGCACACCAGTACCTGAGCTTCAAAGTCCCCCGGAACTCCTTCAACAAACGCGTAAAGTGTCTGCGGAGGGACGTCCCGTGGCGCTCATGAACGTGCTTCGTGATCTCGCCTCCAGAGTCGAACAGCGTGAGTCGAAGGAGGACCTTGTTGGGTGGCTCTCCGCAGAAAGCATCCGTCTCGAGGGGAGAGACAAGGGAGGAAGGGGAGCTATGGTGAGGAATGGAGAGGACAAATGCGCGGAGGGCGGAGTAGATGCAAGAGGGAGCGTGGGGGGGGAGGAAGAAAGGCTCAGGGGAGTGGGCGATGGTGGGAGAAAGCCCAGAGCTGCAGCAGAAGAGCAAAGGCAAAGCAAAGAAGAGGGTGGTAACGGAAAGCTTGAGGGTGGCCATGGAAGCTCGACGTGTTGTCGAGATGAAATGCATGCAACTTATATAAGAGTGAACAACTATTTGTAAGTATAAATAGAGTGAAGACTAGCTTTGTAGGGGCATGTGAAAGGCCGGAAGACCTAAAGCCATTTCGCTTCTTTGTTTCTTGCAAGTTTGCCTTCCTTCTTCCCAACTTCCCTCCAAACCGTTGCACCTCCTTTAAACTCTCATTAACGTACACACTTTCTTTCCCTTATAGAGCCTTAGAGGGCTTCCCCCTGCAGAAGCCAAGGCTGAGACTGCTGTAGCCACTGCCTAGCTTAGCTGTACACAATCACAGCCCCATGACAGCCCTGGAGTTGCAAATCCTGCAGGCTGTTGCAAGTTGAATGCAGTTTTGGAGATTCTTGCACCCAATGCTGTCAACGACGTCAACATGCTTGGGCCCAATGACAATGCTAGGCATTGCAAGGCTGGGATAGAATCACCACATTTGTGGATGTCGGGCTGGAGCTACAATGCTAGCCCAGCATCCTCACCGAGCCCTAGCCTTGCATGGAGCTTCAATACTATCTTGCTGGTGCTAGGTGTACACCACTAGCGTACGTAGGGTCGAAGTGCTCTTAGCACATGAGGAGAGAGGGGAAATGCATCCATCATGTTTCCAACAACCTCCCAATAACACAAAAAGGCATAGTTTGTATCCTAATCCTATATGACACCCAGAGGACATGTGAGGTTTGCAATGAGAAGTTTGGTAGTGACCTGATAGCTAGGAATTATACCGCCAATATATGCCTATATACTGATGATATATTTATACCACCGGTATATACCCATATATCTGAAATATAATCTTGTATACCAGCAGCATCTGGGCTTATACCAGTGGGACATTTTCTATATAGATAGTGCAATTCCGTCGGAATGTTCACCTATGCTGCAGAGTTTACTTGGTAAGTTTCTCATAATGGTCTAGGGCTTCCATGATGGCACGATTGCAAGTTGTCCGAAATCATGAATATGTTGTTCCATATCTCAAAATAGAAGAGCTCTCACATTATAACATATCTACTATTTTTCTTACTTAATCCTCGAAATCCTCCTCAGTCTTGATCATAGGGGGTGGCAAGCAGGCTAGTACTTGTTCATCATCATCAACTACCTACTCTTGGCTTACAAGCAAGGATAAGGACCACTATATAAATTTGCATCCAGAATTGTGGCCCATGTATCTCATCTCTTCTTGCTTGTTCCATTCTTGCACTGATTCCTCATAGTTCTCATCCTTGAGATTGTTCAATAACTTGTTATTTGCATACAAATACACTAATTCCTATGTTATATTTGCGAAAAGTCAATTAGGAGCAATGCTATGAATGTATTTATACATGCTCCAATTACAGTGACTAGCTGAATTGGTAGAAATTCGAGTAAGAAATTATTTTGCAAGCGGTTGCAACCTCTTAGAGTTGGACCCATTTAGATACCACCACTTGTATGTAGCATGCTCTAGCATGGCCATTATCCTCACAAAGACAAAGTTGAAGGATCCTTCTTTAATGTGATCTCACCAAAGTCTTGCATGCACTTACTAAGCTCTTGGGAGTCCATGTAATATGTGTGCACTATGCCATGAAAGTTTTCCATCACCTCCAATAGTAACTAATTTTGTGCGTTCCACCACTCAAGATGTAACTACAAGCCCATGCTATGTAGAGAAATGTGTTTCCCCTACTAACAATTTCTCAAATAAGAATATAATGTTATTCATCTAGCTATATTAAAGGGTGCATTCCATCCTATCATGCCGAGCAAAGCTTGCTCACAATCCCATCATGTCATATAAACTTTTCCTAATGTACACTACTAGACCATTAGACCGCGATGCTATTCATTGACACTTATTACTTAATTCTCAATGAAAATGACATCTATCAATATTTGTGCCAAAATGACATAATATTGACTTGGTTCTGTCAAAATATCCATCAATAGTAGCATCAATGTTACTACAGTTTCTAGAAAACATGTTGATATTATTATCACTAAATCCTTTGAAAAAAAATGTAGCATCAAAAAAAGCATCGATAATCTACTAGAGAAGCATTGATAAATTTGGATAGTGTGGGGTTTCACCCTACACCTTGCAATATGAAACCAGATACAAAGTTTGCACAACCAAAAATATATTGTATCAATGTTGTCCTCTGTTGTTTAGGCAATTGAAGACTCACTTGAATCTTCCTTGTGAGATTGATGCTCGTCCTCTTGATCATCCGTGGCCAAGTCTATCACATCTTGATCATGTAGATCAAGGTCTTCAAAATTAGTGTTTGAGAAACCGTCTAAGTAACTCAAACTATATTCACATTCCAAAACTCTTATAGAAGGGGCATTGGAAGTGCTACCTTCCAACACATCTATTTCTTGATCTTCCATCTCATTCTCTACTTCTACATATAAGAAAAATGCTTACTTGCTCATAGTACATGGACCATAGAAAGAATGTTTCAATAAAGTCATCCCAATCTTTTGTTGAGTCAATCTTAAGAAACCCACTTAGATACTTCCTAAATTGCATCTTGAGCACCTTCGCAATCGACTTTGAACCATTTCACATCAAATATAAATACTTTGAATTTTCTAAAACTCACTTGCAAAATGTCTTGTATGGTTTCAACTTAATAAATTTTGCTTGTGATGGGATTTTTATCCCTTGTACTAGCTCTACTGTCATACAAAAAGTTGGCCATGACTCCTCCATCAAATGTGTTTAGAATTCTCATTTTCAAAATGGATGATTTCTTAATCTCTTTTGATGATATCCACTTGCATTTATCCATTGTTAGTATGCGATGGAACTAACATTTGCAATGAGAAAGAAAGTTAGACATGCATTTGTAGACCCTCTAACATACCTTACAAATACACTGAGCATATTGATGGCATATGATGAATCTTGTTACAACATCCCCACAAAGCAATTGGAAGTACATACTATAGTAAAACAATCCTGTGTCAATAAAACTAAAACAACAGTTCAAAACGTTTTGAGATCAATTGGAAATAATTTTACCTATTTCCAATCATGTAATTTTATACCACTTAGTTTTCCATTGGAAGTAACGGTGCCCTTTAAGTTATGCATGTACCCGATTGGGGTTTTCGTACCCAGTGATAACACTCTTCACCCAAGTCTATTCTACTTTTGTCAACATCATTGGTGCTTTTCATAAAATCACCTTGCTTGCAACGTTTTATTTTGGCCACAAGGCTCTTTCGGTTTTCACAAGTTTTAAGTCCTCTTATGCTTTTACGCTTTCTCTATCCGCAATTATATGTTTCCACAAACTTTTTGTCACATCTTTGAATATATGCATTGGGTCCAATAGATATGTGACTTTATGTTCCATCCAATAAGGAAGAATATAAAATATGAAAATATGTTGCATGCCAGGTGGAGGTGTTTGGACTCATGGATCATGCCAAAGTTGTTTGGACTCATGGAGGTGTTTAAACTTGTGGATCATGCCCGTATTATGCCAAAGATGCTCCTATTTGTCGGATCTCACCAATTGAAGGAATAGAAGCTAGTTTTACCTCCCCAAAAGATGGATCCACTTGATATGATGGTCCATAGGAAGAAACCACTTGTGCTTCTAATATACCATCATTGAAAGATTTTTGAGCAAATCTTAAACCATTACTTGAAAGTGGAATCCATCACACCATATTAGGGAATCCTCCCAAGTCCCACTTTCAAATAAAGGTTCAAGTTTTGGCCACATGGTCAAATCTTAACCCCTTACTTAAAAGTGGGACTTGGGAGATTCCCAAATTCTCCAATATAGTGTTATAGATAGATATTATGCTTCTCAGGACCTACTAATTGGTAGAATGCTCTCTTGTAAAACTCAAGTGTTTTCCTCTCTCTCATTGTCTGACCATAAGCATGTGTTCCTCAATTGTGACTTTACGATGGGTCATAAGTCAAAGTCGTGGTTTAAAGCTGATCCAAGACTTTTCTCTTTGAAGACTTTTCAAGAGAGAGTCAAACTATTTGGATAGACTATTTTGTTGTTAACAAACCTACATCAATTTCTTGTGAGACTATAATTGAGCATACTCAAAGCTCCTCAAGCTTGCTAGGAAAAACAGAGCCAAAATTAGGGCCAAGTGGATGGGTAGGATCCAAGAAAAGATTTAAGCTTTAGAGGTTGTTGCTAGACAAGGATGTGGTAATGCTCAAGCTGACCTGATAAGGACCATTGTGGAACTTAGAAAACAAGAAAAAATAACTCTAAATGACTCCAAAGTGTATTTGAGAGATTCAGTGGCTTTTACTAAATAGACCTTCAATTAATTAGAAGAAAGAGGGATACTAAGGAGGTTCCCCTTCTGAAGATAGAATATGAATCCCTGGTCAGCATGCAACCACCAAGAGAAGAATCTTGATCTCATTCAATAACATTTTCAAAATCTTCTCTCCTCCATTATTCTTCCTATTGAATAGGTTCAAAGAGAAAGGAAGATTTGTCAAACTTCTAAAGAGAAAACTGTTCAAAATTTTGACAACTTCTTTCTTGAGAGACCCTTGACCAATGAAGAAATCAAAGAGGCTGCTGTTATGGTCATGGCTGTGTTATTATGGTCATGGCTGATGGTAAGACCCCAGGAGAGGATGGCCTACCCAATTCTATAAATCCTTTTGGGATTTTGTGGACCCCTACCTTCTACTACTCTAGCAAGAGAATATTAGAGAAAATTCCCTTCCCAGCCATGTCAATGGAGGAGTCATTAAGCTCATCCCCAAAGATGCCCAAAAAATGAATTGAAAAAATGGAGGCCCCGCACTAAGTTGGATTGTAGCTACAAAATCTTTGCCAAAGCCCTTTCCCTCAGGATTCATAAGAGAATGGAATATGCCAAGGAGACCAAGCAAGACATATGCTTTCTTAAAGTTGATTTTGAGAACGCCTACCACAGGTTGGAATCGAATTTCCTCATCCAGACTCTTCAAGACATGGGACTTGGTCCTCTTTTTGTTCCTTATGTGATCCTACTATTAACAAATGCCACAGCCAAACTTTGTGTTTTAAATGGTGAAATGAGTCAACCCTTCCCTCTCAAGAGGCCAATAAGGCAATGCCTTCCTTACTCTTCGTCATTGCTACTAATTCTTTAGGCTTGCTTCTCCAAAATCAAGTTAAAGAAGGTGCAATCAAAGGCATAGAGGTCCCCACCGGCAAACAATTGGTGTGCCAACAGTCTAGAGATGACACTAATCTCACCCCAAGAAACACTATTCAGGAAATTCATGGAGAAGTGAACCATCTAGATGTTTTTTTGGGTCCAAAGGAACTGGTTTTAGGCTGCTTGGTATATGGATGGGATTTGATATATCAATGAAGAAGAGATGGGACTAGTTTATGGATGGACTTTGATATATCAATGAAGTAGAGATGGGACTAGTTTATGCACAGGTTCCAAAAGAAACTAGATAAATGGAGAGAGTTCCAGGCTAGCCTTGTAAGAAGAAGACTAGTGCTAAACCATTGCATCTACCCTATTTTAAGTTTGTATCTTTCCTAATAGGCTCCCTCAAAAGAAAACCTAGACAAATTCATCAGGCTTTGTAGATCTTCTTTATGGGAGAGGATTCTAGAATTTCCAAGGTCAGATATTGGTCTTTTTGCATGAAGCCTAAAGACGAAGGTGTTAATGATGTTAACAGGTAGCTACAAAACTTTTTGCTTCTTGGGTAGTCACATCCAACCTGAACTCCCAAAGTGATTGAGCTCATCTTTTATTCAAAAAGATGGTCTGCTAAGACCCTGTAGAGCTCCTAGGTGGAAGAATTATCATGTTCTTTTAGCCCTTAAATGCAACCTTGAACCTTGCAAGAATAAGGGGATCCCATTGTGGTAGTCCATCTGGAAAGCCTTTGAGGAGATAAAACCCCAAGTAATTTTATTTGGTAAAGGGGCTTTCATGGCAATATATTTAATCTGGGTCTTTGTAATCTTCAAGACATCTCACCTTGTTGATTATGAATTTTTGAATGCCAGTATTTTGTTCAAAAAAGGACTCCAATGCTGGGGACAGTTGTGGAGCAAGGATCTCTTTAGATGGAAAACTTGGTAGGAGGTCAAAAGATAATTTTCCCTCAACAATCAGTAGCAAAATCTTGTAACAAGCAGGTTGGCTCTTTGGAATGAGGATGTTCAGTGGAAGGGGGGAAATCACTTAGTTTAAAGTAGAGAATTTAGTTGGGTAGCATGCGTGGGACGCTAATCATCGGTAACCAAAGCGGGATTCGTTAAGTGTCACTATATAGCGACTTTAGGCAAGTGTCATGAAGTAGGCCTTCCCTCAAGATGATGATTCTAGGGAATCAAAGAAGGACTGAGCATTAAATTCCATCACACCCCATTAATGGGGATGTCCTTCCTCTGAGTCAAACCAAGAGCTTGTCGGCGTTTCTCGAAAAGCTCTTACTGAGTGGTTTGGTAAAGATGTTTGGAACATACTCTTTGCTATCACAATGCTGCAATGTGATGTCACCAAGTAACACTCTTTCTCTGATGAAGTGCTCTCTGACATCAATGTGCTTTGTCTTGGAGTGCAATCAGAAGCGATTAAGCAAGTAGTTCTCAGTGGCTATTGCTTCTTCCCAATATTGATTCAAAAGATGCTTCTCACTAAGAATTGCTCTAGCATTGTTTGCTAAAGTACCATTCTTCTTTTTAGCTCTTCCATTCTACTGAGGAGTATCTGCACAAGTGGGTTTTCTTTGAATGCTATGACTTTTGCAAAAGTTCATGAATGCTTCAATCCTATCAAGTACATTATTCAACTTATTTTATTCCATCATGCTTGTAGCAAGGTTTATTGTTATTAAGCAACGGTCCTACTTTCCTAGATTTTAACTAGCTTTCTCTTAAACTATAGACTCTCATTTATTATTATTTCTTTAAAATGATGTTGACTTCTTAATGCTCCCATTAAAGTTATTTTTAAGCTTTACTTGAATCTCTTTTAACAAAATTACATTTATTATTAAACTGATAATAAATTAATTTCTTTGAGTAAAATTGCATTATATAGCGATGTTTAAAGAGCGTCACTATATAGCAACACTTATTAGACTTGTGAATGGTCATTATATAGTGACATTGAGACAGTTTCCTATAGCGACGTTTTACAGAGAGTGTTTTTTCCTATACTGATCTTAAAAGATAGTTTTTCCCAATGACAATTTTTTTTTCCTTTTCATACATGTTTGATCCTTTGAGAGAATAAAAGTACAAGAGCATGTACATCAAGCCTTTGAAGCTCATAAATTCATGTCCAAGTTTGAGATGAAAAAAATCAATGAAGAGCATTTACATCAACGGCTTCATCCTCAGCCAAGTCTAATGTGCCAAACAAGTCTATCTCTAACTCTATACGGAGTTGATCTCCTATATCATCATCATACTCTAGCATCGTACGTTCACCTAAGACTTGATCATTTTCTTCAATAAAGTGTGGTGATTCTTGATGATCGTCACCTTCTTCCTCAATATCGTGATCTCCATCTTCCTACCGTACGATGTCATTATGCGCTTCCTCTTGGGTCATATTGTGATAGGCTTCGAATACATACATAGGCTTCGAATAATGATGTGGGAGTTAACCTCATTAAGGCCGAGACACTTGTATCCAACCACCCATACTTTGCTTGCGGATTCAAGATTGAGAGAAGAGCCCATAGTTTAGACATCCTAGCACCCTCGTACAATTGTGTTGATTGCAACTCTCGCATATCGACCTCAGACTCTAACGTCACGTGTACATGTGATGTAGTGCCCCTAAAAATAAAATCCATCATGTCCACCATACACTCGTCATCATCTGGCACATCCGGGAGACTATAGTCTTGCTCAAATTGTGAAGGTTTATGTGCACCCTCGCCGCCCTCCTCATCCTGTCTCAAGATTTCGTGTAAATATAAGACCTTGTCTCAAGGTTTCGTGTCATAAAGGTATCCAATATTAATCACGAACTTAAATAGCATTGACTTACCAATGATCCATCACCACGTGCAACACTGATGGTGGGTATTGGTTCGGGCTCCTTCCCATACATCTGCAAGTGGCGCATGACAATACGACATTGATGTCGTACTTCTCGCTTGCAATGAGTGCAATGACAATACAACCTCTCCGTAAGCCACTCTGTGCTCCCAGGCATTGGTGCATCATCTGATGAGCTTCCGCTCGTCCCTTCCATCTGCACACTTCCAAAATCACAACATGAGCTGCAAGGAAAGCTATTAAGATCCAAAAAATAGCCACCCATGAGCTCCTTTTCTCTCTTCTAACATAAAGTGCCCTGAACCATCACTATATAACGACTCTTTGCCCTGTTCCGTCACTATATAGCGATGCTTTTTGGATATAAATATCGCTATATAGTGACTGACCAGTGTCGCTATATAGCGACGCTGAGGGCTTAAACCTGAAACCCTGCACGATGCCGTCTTTCACATCTCTATTGCGAGAAAAGCAAAAATCTCTCCTCCCACCTTATATTCAATGACCTCGCTTTCCTCTTCTCTATTCCCCACTCCTCACCCCTACCCAGCCCCTCTCCCAATACTTGTGCTCCCTCTCCACCCTTCTCCCTCTCTACTTGTGTGAAAGGAAGTTTTTCAAGAAGGTGGGTCTCTTTAAGCAATGTAGGTTCATTTTTTGTGAGATTTCATTTTGTGAGTGTTGAAGCATGTTTCTCCTTGTCACATGCTTTCTTTCTTTTTCTCTTATGCTTATGCTCTTTTTCCCTCTTCCTTCTCTTATGCTCATGCTCTTTTCCTCTCCTCTTTTTCCCCTCTTCCTTCTCTTATGCTTATGCTCTTTTCCTCTCTTCTTTTTTCCCCTCTTTCAATCTCTTTTCCCCTCTTCCTTCTTTTCTTTTTCCCTCTTCTTTTTTCCCCTCTTTCAATCTCTTTTCCCCTTGGCATGCCCATCATAAGGGAAGGAAGAGTAGGAGGGGTCGCTTATGTTGTGCTGACTCGGGAGATGTAGACGAGCCAACACACTCACATCCCTACAGGTCTCCACTTGGTCCTAAGGCCCAATACCAATCAGGTCCTTGCCCTCTCGTACTCCCACTACTACTCCTCGCTCCAAAAGCGCTTGCAGTAACACCACTCGCTCTAACTCTACCACTACCATGAACTTGTCCTCCTTACTCAGTCGAGGACCTGTCCTATGAAATCTCGGTTGCTGGAGAGATAATAGAAAATAAAAAGGGCGCAGCAGTGATGGCCACCATGAGGTGATTGATGAGCCACCACTTCAGGAGTAGCATAGCTATACTGATTGGCGGTACCAAGATGAGGGAAAGAAGTAGGCAGTCATCGATGAATTGAAAAGACAATATCCTAACCCTCCAAATTGGGAGTTCAATTTAGATTACATGAAAGAGCGCATGGGGGTCCTCTTGAAGCATTGTAGGTCAACCTTGCGTACTTCCATCGCAAAGGGGAAGGCTAAACCCAGTTGGGTAGACAAAGCTGATTGGAAGTTTTTCAAGAAGCAGTATAGGGACCATCCTGAAATGTTCGAGGGTTAGAGGAGGGCTGCAAGGAGACAGCTGGACTCTATAGGTACTTCGCACTTTAGTGCAGGCAGATGGTTGGCATTCGAGGCAACCGTGGTAAGTCTACTTCTTCTCATTTAATGTATTGTTCTATTTGTTTTACTACATATTGCATGCACTTTATCTAACTCTCGTAAATTGGGCCCACAGCAAGCTGCGATGGGTCGCCTTCCTACAGACATAGAGACGAGGTATGCGTTTTGCATAGGAACAAAGCTATGGTTTATTGAGCAAGAGGCGCTTGGAGTGATGGTCGATTGGGCTGAGGTGGCTGCTCCCATGGTATAAGTCTACTACTACTTGTAATCTCACTTTTTAAACTATTTTATTCTTTAAGTTCCAATCTAATTTCCAATTAATATGGTTTCACTCTTAGAATCAAAGCTCGAATGTCCCATCAGCGGAGGTGAGCAGTGATGATGAGGGATTAGGCTTACACAGCTTCGACGAGGGCCAAGGATCAGGCGCAACTCACGAGGGTAAAGGATCAAGCGCAACTCACGAGGGCCAGGGATCAAGCTAATGCGATGAGGACGAGGACAACGATGAGGATGATTCAGATGAGCAGTAGTAGTAATAGTAGTAGTTTGCATATACTTCGCCATGTATATGCTTTTGTATATCCACTCGTTGAAGCGATTTTGTATCTCCCTTTTCAAAAGGGTAATTTTGTAACAAACAATGTTGTATATCTTCAACATGTATATGCTTCTGTTGCTCGGTTCATTTGAGCGATTTTGTATCACCCTTTCCACAAGGGAAATTTTGTAACAAAAAACATTCTTTTATAATTACTAAATAAAAAACACTAGTGGGGCAAAACAGGGCTTGTTGTGGCCCTATTTAGCCCCACTAATGTTTTTGTTTAGCTTCTATTAATCGTCTCGCTATATCGCGACGTTTACTAGTGTCGCTATATAGCGATGTTTATTAGTGTCACTACATAGTGATGCTTATATAGCGACCGTTCTTTTTCGATGCCTATAGCGACGTAAATACCGACCTTTGCACCTGTCAAAAAAAAACCTTTTAGTGTAAAAAAGGTCGATATTTTCGTCAAAAAAGGGCCTATGCCTCGTAGTGACTATTCTTCCCCATACCGAGGGCCAATGTCTGACATAGAGAAGCTTTTTAAGATCTTAAATGCCAGATGGAAATTGTATGATAGTAGAGAGGTGGAAAGAAAGGTTTTCCAAGATGTGGATTAAGAAAATTTCAGAAAAGAGGTCTGCTCTTCTTTGGCTTCTGCTTCACATAGCTATCTGGACTAATGTGAGAAGTTTGAACATTGGGAAAGGTAATGGTAAATGCAAAAAATGCCCCCAAGTTTAGATGAGGATATCTTCCACCTTTTTGTCGCATATCATTATGCTAGAAAGGTATTTAATAATGTTGATATTGCTATTGATGCTGCCTTTCTTGCTTGGTGGGATAGGGAAAAAGGAGATTTGAAGGGATAATTGAAGGCCTTAACTAGGCCCACCACCTTCAACTCAACCAGGACCATGATGTACACATCAATAGATGTCACTTGGGCTCTCACTCTAGGTCTTTCAATCACACTAATGAGATGGATACTAATGCTACTAGACACCTCTCTGCTGCTAGTCTTGCTTCTGCTACAGGTCACCCTTTTAATACCAGTCACCTCGTTGATCACCACTATGGACAATTCTTTTTCCACTCTATTGGCTACTCTAGTGGACCCCCTACTGGATGTTATACTAGATCATCTGCTAAACCCTTTATTGGACCCTCTTCTAGACCCTTTGTTCGACCCTCTACAAGATGTTATATTGGACCCTATACTGGACCCTCTATTGGACCCACTACTAGACTCCTACTGGACTCTCTACTGGAGTCTCTATTTGACCCTTTGTTGGACCCTCTATGGGACTCTGTGTTGGACCCACACTGAATGCTATGATGCTAGACCTTAGGTTGTTACTATGCTGGTCTCTCTTCTCATTCAGTTGGTTACTTTTTTGGGCTACATGGTGTACGCCATACTAACAAGGAACAGTAGTCTCAGATCTATGTGTGTTGAAGGAAGCTCATTCCTTATGAATAGTTAGCTACTATACTGGAGGTCTTATATGCTCATAGAGATTCTCTCTGCCACTTTTTTTTCTCCCCTTGGGGGCTAGTCTGCTTATGTATTCAAGACTTTGTAAAGATTGATCTTTTGATATAATATAATACAAATAATTTTTTCTACTCGATTATTTTTTTAATTTGGCATTGTGAATTAATCCACCTGACTAGAATGCATTGGGAGCATGATTGATTGATTTATTGATTAAGGGCAACTCATGATAAATTGGACATGCCACCGGGCTAGCATGTAACTGATTGGCTCAAATTTGGCTCCCTGGGACCGCTCAAGGGCCATATTGACTGTGACTGTTTGAAGGCCACAGATGAATTTTAATTGATCAAATGCCACATGTTCAACCGACTGGTAATACTTAGATGCAAGCATAAAAGAGCACCCTCATCTTCATGCATCTGCATCTAATGTGATTTCTCCACTATTTGTTGGCCCCTCTATTTTCTCCCCTTTTTTCCATCTAGAACTCTATTTCTCCACCAATGTTATTTCTCCATTGGTTATTTCTCACCTCTCACCAGCTCCTCTGGTCTCCATATACCAAACCCTCTTTCTCCACTTCTCATCACTTATTTCTCCACTGCTCCCCTATTTTCCATGTATGTTCTTGCTCTTGCATTGATACCAACATTCCTTATCCCTATTCTATCTTCTTCTTACTTCAAGGTGGCTCCATTGAATTGCTCGAATATTTTAATGACATGTGTTGTGTTCAAGCTTCATGCTCAATAGTAGTTCTTGATTGGTCTCAAGATCAAGGACTTGATATGAATGAATATAGACGGCCTACATTTAGCTCTTTTCTATGGACCCCATTCATACGTCGATCAAGGAGTTAGCATTTTTTGAAAGAGTTTGCTCATTCTTCCCCTTATGCCAATGGCTCTATTCTATTTATGTCTGACCTACTTCAAAGGCTTGCATGGTAGGTTAGTACTTATTTCCTTTGAAGTGGAGCTCCATTGGTGGCCCTGTTTATGTCTGGACTCCTTCAAAGTTAGGGCAATATTCTTTCAAATTAGAGGTTTCCTATTTTATGTTTGGCCTCCTTCAGGATGCATTGAGGGATGCAAATGGCCAAATTTTGTACATAGGGACCAAGGCTACACCTCAAGATGCAAAAGGAAAATTCTAGATAGGACCCAGTAACTTCCAGTAAAGTTAAGAAAGTAGGAGAAAGTGATTTGGCTCTAAGCCATCCAACTAATTCATACCCTCTATTAGGGTCAATTAGTCCACACACATTAAGTGTGAGGAAAGACAATGGATTAGTTACCATTTTTATTTTTTCCCTTTTTGGCCTTAGGAGCAGGGCTCTTGGGGGGGCATATATTGACTTTTATGTAGAGAAAGCCTTCTTTTGTTTTGCCTAATAGCTTGTGATTTTCCTTTAAGAGAAAAATATTTCTCAACATTTCCAAGAGGGGCAGGGAGCTCTTGCTCAAAATCATCCTCTTTACTCTCACTCACAATATAGTCCTTTTGATTTATCTCATGCTCAAAAGCCTTAGAAGAACCAAGTTTGACATCACCATCTTCTATATCATTATCTTGAATCCCATTCTGTGTTTCCTAATCAATTAGTGGTTCAAAAGAATTATTTGATTCAAAAGACTTTGCTACTTGCTCTTTGCCAGTTTGATTTTCTACAACTTTATTTGCATCATGCACCTTGAACTTTGAATCAAACTCATTCTAAGATTTATTACACTACAAGGCACATGCCATTTTCTGATGGAAATACCGACCTTTTTTACACTAAAAAGTTTTTTTTAATGGGCGCAAAGGTCGATATTTACATCGCTATTAGCATCGAAAAAGAACGGTTGCTTTATAAGCATCGCTATATAGCAAGTCTAGTAAACGTCGCTATATAGCGACACTGGTAAGTGTCACTATATAGCGAGGCTTAACAAAAACTTTTAAAAAACATTAGTGGGGCTAAAAAGGGCCACAGTAAGCCCTTTTTTGTCCCATTAATGTTTTTTTTTTAGTAATTATAAAAGAATGTTGTTTGTTACATAATTTCCCTTGTGAAAGGGGTGATACAAAATCGCTCAAATGAGGCGAGCGATAGAAGCATATACATGCCGAACAATATAACATTGTTTTTTACAAAATTGCTCAAATGAGCCGACATACAGAAGCATATACATGCCGAAGTATATACAAACTACTACTAATATTACTACTACTACTACTCATCCAAATCGTCGTCCTCGTCCTTGTCCTCATCGTGATTACATTGGCCTGATCCCTGGCCCTCATGAGCTATGCCTAATCCCTGGCCCTTTTGAGCTATGCTTGACCCCTGGCCCTCGTCGAAGCCGTGTAAGCCTAATCCCTCATCATCATCACCACTCACCTCTGCTGATGGGATGTTCGAGCTTGCACTCTAAGAGTGAAACCATATTAATTGGAAATTAGATTGGAACTTAAAGAATAAAACAATTTAAAAAGTGAGATTACAAGTAGGAGTAGACTTATACCATGCGAGCAACCACCTCATCCCAATCAACCGTCGCTCCCATGACCTCCATCTCAATAAACCACGGCTTTGTTCCTATGCGAAACGCACGTCTTGCCTCTTTGTCTATGGGAGGCGACCCATCGTAGCTTGTTGTGGGACCAATTTACGAGAGTTATATAAAGTGCATACAATATGTAATAAAATAAATAGAACAATAAATTAAATGAGAAGAAGTAGACTTACCATGGTTGCCTCGAATGCCAACCGTCTGCCTGCACCAAAGTGCAAAGTACCTACAGAGTCCAACCGTCTCCTTGCAGCCCCCCTCCTCTGACCCTCAAACTTTTCGGGATGGTCCCTATACTCCTTCTTTAAAAACTTCTAGTCTGCTTTGTCTGCCCGATTGGGTTTAGCCTTCCCCTTTCCGATGGAAGTATGTAAGGTTGACCTACGATGCTTCAAGACCCCACCCATGCGCTCTCGCATGTAATCCTCATTGAACTCCCAATTTGGGGGGTTAGGGTATTGTCTTTTCAATTCATTGATGAATGCCTGCTTCTTTTGGTCATCCTGGTACCGCCAGTCTAGTACCTATGCCGCTCTTGAAGTGGTGGCTGATCAACCGCCTCATGGTGGCCATCAGAGGAGAAGGAAGAGGGGAAAAGAAGAGAAGAAAGAGGGAAAAATAGCATAAGCATAAGCATAAGATAGGCAAATGCATATGCTTATGAAAGGAAGAGAAAAGAGGATGAAAGAGAGGAAATAAGAGAGGGGAAAAAGAAGAGAAGGAAGAAGGGAAAAGAAGAGAAGAAAGAGGATAAGCATAAGAGAAGGAAAAGCATATGCATAAGAGAAAAAGAGAGAAAGCATATGCTTATCTTATGCATGAGCATATGAGCATATGCTCATGCATAAGCATAAGCATATGTTCATGCATAAGCATAAGCATAGGCAAATGTATATGCTTCTGAAAGGAAGAGAAAAGAGGATGAAAGAGAGGAAATAAGAGAGGGGAAAAAAAGAGAAGGAACAGGGGAAAAGAAGAGAAGGAAGAGGAAGGAAGAGGGGAAAAGAGATTGAAAGAGGGAAAAAGAGCATAAGCATAAGAGAAGGAAAAGCATATGCATAAGAGAAGCTGAGAGAAAGCATATGCTTATGCTTATGCATGAGCATATGCTCATAAGCTCATGCACAAGCATAAGCATAAGCAAATGCATATGCTTATGAAAAGAAGAGAAAGGAGGATGAAAGAGAGGAGATAAGAGAGGGGAAAAGAAGAGAAGGAAGAGAAAGAAAGAGGGGAAAAGAGAAGGAAAAAAGAGAGGGGAAAAGAAGAAAAGAGAGGGAAAAATAGAAAAAGAGAGAAAGCATATGCTTATGCATGAACATATGAGCATATGCTCATGCATAAGCATAAGCATATGAGCATAAGCATAGGCAAATGCATATGCTTATGAAAAGAAGAGAAAAGAGGATGAAAGAGAGGGGAAAAGAGGAGAAGGAAGAGGGGAAAAGAAGAGAAGGGAGAGGAAGGAAGAGGGGAAAAGAGATTGAAAGAGGGGAAAAAGAGCATAAGCATAAGCATATACTCATGCATAACCATAAGCATAAGCATAGGCAAATGCATATGCTTATGAAAGGAAGAGAAAAGAGGATGAAAGAGAGGAAATAAGAGAGGGGAAAAGAAGAGAAGGGAGAGGGAAGGGAGAAGGGAAAAGAGCATAAGCATAAGAGAAGGAAGAGGAAGGGAGAGGGGAAAAGAGATTGAAAGAGGGGGAAAAGAAGAGAATAAAAGAGATTGAAAGAGGGGAAAAGGAGATTGAATAAGAGAAGAGAGGGGAAGAGAGGGTTCCTAGGTCCATCCCTACAACTAGCACTTAAGGCACTAGCTATTTGCAGGCCAATGCAAATAATGGAAATAAAACAAGGAAAAAAGAGAGAGCACTTTCTTACCTGGAAAAGTCCCGCTCGTGGACTGGGCCTACGAAAGAGTCTAGAAAACATACCATTTTTCATATGACTAGTTAGAGGAAGGAGGAGTTTGGAGAAGCAACTTCCAAAGGGATTGGATTGAGGGGACAAGCATAAGCCTACAAACAAGGAGAAAGCACGAAAGGAAGGGAAAGAGGAGGAAGACAAAAACCAAAAAGAGAAGAGGTGAGTCTTCTTTCTTTAACCAAATCTCGTTTTTTGTCAACCTCTGAAAATCAAGCGTGAAAATTAGCACATAGGCTTAGCAATGCAAGGAGAAATATGCTTCAACACTCACAAAACAAAATCTCTCAAAAAATGAATCTACATTGCTTAAAGAGACACACCTTCTTGAAAAACTTCCTTTCACACAAGCAGAGAGGGAGAAGGATGGAGAGCAAGCACAAGTGTTGGGAGAGGGGCTGGGTAGGGGTGAGGAGTGTGGGAAATAGAGAGGAGGAAAGTGACGTCACTGAATATAAGGTAGGAGGAGAGATTTTTGCTTTTCTCGCAATAGAGTTGTGAAAGATGGCATCGCGCGGAGTTTCGGGTTTTAGCCCCCAGTGTCGCTATATAGCGACACTGGTCAGTCGCTATATACCAACGGTTATATCCTAAAAGCGTCACTATATAGCGATGGAACAAGGCAAAGCATCGCTATATAGCGATGATTTAGGGCACTTATTGTAAGAAGATAGGAAAGGAGCTCATGGGTAGCTATTTTTTGAATCTTAATGGATTTACTTGCAGCTCATGTTGTGATTTTGGAGGTGTGCAGATGGAAGGGACGAGTGGAAGCTCATCAGATGATGCGCCAATGCCCGGGAGCACAGAGTGGCCTACGAAGAGATTTTATTATCATTGCACTCATTGCAAGCAAGAAGTACAACATAAACATTGTATTGTCATGTGCCGATTGCAGATGTATGGGGAGGAGCTCGAACCAGTACCCACCGTTGGTGTTGCAAGTGGTGATGGATCATCGGTAAGTCAATGCTATTTGAGTTCGTGACTAATATTGCATGCGTACATGACACAAAACCTTGAAACAAGATCTTATATTTACCCAAAACCTTGAGAAGATGAGGAGGGTGGCAAGGGTGCATGTAAACCTTCACACTTTGAGTAGGACTCTCTTGGATGTGCTAGATGATGACGAGGGTATGGTTGACATGATGGATTATATTTTTAGGGGCACTACATCACATGTACATGTGATGCCCGAGTCTAAGGTCAATATGCGAGAGTTGCAATCAACACAGTTGTATGAGGGTGCTAGGATGTATAAACTATGGGTTGTCTCTCAATCTTGAATCTGCAAGCAAAGTATGGGTGATTGGATACAAGTGTCTCGGCCTTAATGAGGTTAGCTCTTGCATTAATTTGACTCATTATTTGGATATTGTTTATTTTGAGAATCATCATTATTCAAAGCCTATGTATGTTTGAATTACAATAGGTTGCTCTAAAAGATGTTGCATGCACCAAATACCATGCCTGCGTTAAGAGATGAAGCGAACAAGATGCTAACAATGGTGGTATGGATTATGATACCATCCATGCTTGCTGTAATGATTGTATTCTCTTTCATCATGAGCATGGAGATTTGGCTAGTTGTCCAAAACAACGATATAGAGATGACTTGTAGGGTGAACACTGATGCATTTGTTTGCTTGATGATAAGCCTACTAAGGCAAAATAGGTTAGTCAAAGAAGGAACCAGCACACTAACGTGAGGACAAAATGAATGTACCAAATTAATATCAACCGCAAATCATGGGGCAGAGTTTCAAGGCCTAGATGGATCAAGCTAGATAAAATGCTTGTCTCCCAGTCCAAGCAAAAGGCCCGCTAAAGGAATTGTGCAATCCAAGTTCAGAAACAAGGCATCTAAATTTTTTCAGAGATGAATTCCAATCCAAAGTGGAGGAGGCATTCCAATCCAAAGTGGAGGAGGCATTCCAATCCAAAATAGAGGTTCATTCCAATCCAAAGTGGACGAGCCATTCCAATCCAAAGTAGAGGTTTATTCCAATCCAAAGTGGAGGAACCATTGCAATCACTCCACCAAAAAAAAAGATGAATTCCAATCCAAAGCGGAGGAGCCATTCCAATCGAAAGTGGAGGAGCCATTGCAATTACTCAAAAGAACTTCTAAGCCCTCTTGAGTTGATTGAAAGGATGAACAAGGCCTAGAATCAGAAACTTGGATGGGTAAAAGCTACACCTATGACATTAGGAACCTTTGTAAATTGTAGCATAGGCCATTATAGTCAAACTAGCATCTAATAGGGCTGGATAGACATAAGGGGGAAGCTCTCAAAACCTCTCCCATCTAGAAAATGAAGCAGTGATTGATCTCATCAAGGATGAGCCAAAATCCAAGCCCAAATATGAATATGAAGCCAATCCCAACATCCAACCCACTCCACCTCACATGAGGCAATAGACTCTATTAATGGCCCATTAGTTAGGCACTCATATGTCTAAAAAAGGAGACTTGTGTGGTTGATTTATCTAAAGGGTCCTAATGAATATAGAAGAAGCCTAGCATAGTTCCATCAAGGCCTATATTGTGAAGTCAAGGAAGATCAAAGAGGTGGTAGCCAACTTGGGAGTCGCTCATTACCATCACAAACAAAATGTTGCACCAAATAGAAAGAGAGTGGATAATGTACTACAAGTTGGCCAAGGACCACAACTGTGAAATTCATCAAATCTTGGAGGTTGAGGCCACATAGATCTAGGATCTATTGAATGATGTTGGTGAAGCACCTATTCAAAGGTGGAATAAAAATACTTAAAGATTCCTCATGACCCAATAGAGAGATATTAAATCGAGGAGGACACAATTATAGAGATAATTGGACACAATATTGAACCTCCAAAACAAAGGGTTCCAATGAGAGTACTTAAGGAGGAGTAGTTAGTTGTAGACGGGTTATGTCATTGTGGGTTGTTGTTATAGCGGGGTCGTTGTCTTTGTTAGTGTAAATATTCATATATTTTTCTTATTAGAAGTGTGAGTGTGGCATTTTGATGAATTCTTTACACATAGGCTTTATACTTAGTAGGTGATAGACTGGGCCGTTCATAGCGCCTTAAGCAAAGATGAAGGAATGAATAGAGAACCCTTTTTGGCATTTATTGTTTAAGCTTTGAGCAAGTAATGCATTTTGCACTTATATTCCAATTCACATTCATCCACCATTCACTATTTGTCTAGATTTCATTATATGTCTCCCCTACTATTTGATCTTTGGAAGAAATAATTGCCCAATCACTTCTTTTACGTTCCAAACTTTCAAATAGCTTCACAATTACAAGATCTATTAGCCTTCAATTTTCTAGTGGCCTCTTCTAAGTTTGTCAAAGTTGCTTTGTTCTTTTCCTTCTTCAACCATGATTTGCTATTTTTTAATACATTTTTTTCTATTTAAAAACGCTCAAAATGTAAAGATGCATTTTTTTCCACCAATTGCATGAAAACGGTTGACCAAGACATTACTGTGTGGTATCTTTAAAACACCAAATAGTATTCATAATTCTACCATGTGTTTGAAGCCATGCATGTTGAATGCGTGTCTAAAACATGGCAACTTTTTCCCATGTGTTGATTTAAATTCCATACATGCAATATCAAACACACATATTGAGATTCCTAGCACGCATAATTCGTGAGTTAATATAGGTGGTCATTAGGGAGCATCACAACCACGGATGTGCATAATTTTCGAGCAAAAACCTACGAGTAGAAAAGTCTGAGCGATAGTTTTTGACACCAACCATGCTTGTATATTTCTCAAAGGAATATATAATTCTTTCTTAATTTCTCATTTATGGAACCATATACTTACTTATTTTTCATTATAACCCTCATTTTAGAGAACATCATCTATATATGAACAAATAGTTAACACTTTAGAAACTCCTATAAATGCCTCCCTACCATATTGTCTTTTGAGTATTATGGTAATTCAATCAATTTAAAAGACTTTCCCTAATCTTTAGCAATCCCATATTTGAAGCTCTCATATAACAATGTATACCATATTCCTTGGATGAGTAGGAAAAAGATATTAGAAACCTCATACTTGAAGCCATTATAATCGATCATAAATTAATCTCTAATACATTATCAAATATGGGAAGGCAAGGTAGGGATTTTAAAAATATTCCCCATTCTCTAAACCTAAGTACTTTTAAGGAAATGTGGTCTCTACTGAACTCCTTCCTACCATAATCTGAATTAGGGAGAAGTTGTAACTCTCATATACATCTTGAAATTTTTAATTTTTCTCTTTTATAACTATAAAAAGTATAATTTTAAGCCTACCATTGCATAGATCATTAAATTTTGAACATTTTTCCTTTTTAGAGCTCCTCAATCTGAGCTAAGGAGCAAAAGTTATGACCCCTTCTGCGTAGGCTCTCTAAGGGTATTTCGCCGGTGGAATAGGGTTGGGGCAAGCTCTTCAAACCATATTCCTCTGGCAAAATACACTTAGAGGGTCTATTAAAAAGGTACTATTTATTTTTCTTAGGTCATCCCGAGGAACCGTAAAGAGGATATTTGCTCAAAATTTCATGATCCAAGCAATGGTGAAAGGAAAAGAAAGGATTTTTGAAAGTCATAAAATAAGTCACCACTTGGACATTATATATGTATATTATATAAAGGTATATTTATATCTATATCTATTTATCAATGTTTCATATTTACTTACATATTCCTTGAAATAATTTGGAATTTTTTGCTCCCCAAAAATGACTTGAGCCTATATATTTTGATCCCTCCCACCTTTTGTCCGCTCGTCGCTCAGGGGTTTTTGCTGGGAAAATGGAAACCCCCCACAACCACTGATACAACAATATAAAAATTACATCCATGTGCAAGTTGTTATAGGTCAATGTAAGCAAACCTTCCAACAACAAACACCCAAATCTTTTCTTAAAAGAGTACTAGTAAATTATTTCATATCATAGTTGAATATCTTTTTAACACTATGAAATGAACATCAAAACATCAAATAAAAAATTTAAAATTCTTGAAATAAATCTTGTATATCTATAAAATAATTTCAATTCAAACACTATAGTCTACTATCTAGAAACATTAAAATAAAACATCTTACATCTATAGGTGGGTTGATACAAGGTTGATACAAGCCAAAAAAAAAGAGCTACACAACTGACACGATACCTTGAGAAAGGATAGAATAAAACTCACAAATTTAATGCCTATTATCATCACGTATATGTGCATATTCTATGCAAACAAAAAATCTAAGGTGTCCAACATTTGTCTTATATCCTATAAAGGTTGGATCATAAAGTGTGATAACTTGAACTAGTTCCATTGGTAGCTCGTTATGTGTAGCGATTATTGCTTTTGCCCAATACTAATTTGGTAATAAAATTTCATTTAACATGGATCTAGCACTTTCAACCAATGTTCTATTCTTTTTTTGTGCAATTGTACTTTGTTGAGATATGTTACATGTGAATCATCTTCGTATTACATGACCTTTCCAAAAGTTCATGTATGCTTTAGGCATATACTTAGAGTCCTTTGTCTTTTGACCTTTCTTTTATTTAGTAAAGGCAGTATTTGTTGTATTCACCACTAGAAATCCATTAGTACAATTCTCCATTGGCGTTATTGGAATAAAGTTTGGTAATTTCTTTGCCAAGGATTTGTATATTTTCCCAAGAGATTTCATTCTTGGAATATTGATTGCCTTATTTGAATTTCTAAGCTATATTAAGCTTCTACAATTTGCATGTCCCAATATTTTGTGCTATAATTTGGAGATGATACTATGTGTCAATGCTAATTAGGTAATACAGAGGCTACCATCCTAAATTATCTACTTTATTTCACCGATTTCCCAAAAGTTATAACCCTTTTGAGTTGCCCCTAACAATGCATTGATCTCCATCAAAGATTACTCTGTAATAATGCATTTAATGCATTGATTCCATCAAAATTTACTCTATAATTCTTCCTTATCATTTATCTTATTGACAAGAGGTTCTTGCAACTAAGCCTTAGGGTTTAGAGTAGATCATCTATCAATACTTTCTTTCCTAAATAATTGTCCATGGATACTTTCCCCTTTTCTTGAATAGGATTTGGTCTATTATAAATGGTGTAGAGCATATCATCTATCTTGAATAGGATTTCCCCTTTCCCCTTTTATTCAATAGGATTTAGTCTATTATCAATGGTGTAGAGTACATCATATATCCATCCTTTCTTGGCTTAATAATTGTCCACCGGCATTTCGCCTTTACTTGAATAGGTACTTTCACCTTTACTTGAATAGGATTTGGCATAGTGTTTGGCCTATTATCAATGGTATAGATTACATTCTTTGTTCCTTCCAAGGCATCATTTTTGTGAACTATTCTTTACTACTTGTCATAGGGTCTGTTTTTTTGTGAGTTTTTTGTCGCGAGCTTTGTAGACTATCCACAAAATTTGCGAGCTTTGTTTAGATCCCCTCCCACACATACAAATCCCAAAGACACTTTATTGGTATGTTTTTAAAAAAAAGTACAAATGTTAATGTATTTTTAAAAATATATAAATCTCAACGGACTATTCTAGATCTATTTTTTTAATGGGATAACTATTGATTCAAGACACATGTTGCTTCACAATATCATTATGGTGCACATAGACTAGCTATTTGGCTCATCCTGACCATTGCATTGGTGCACCTTAGAGGTATTCTAGGATTTCTCTTGAGCTATTTTTTCAATGTGATAATAATAAATTAAAATTTTGGATAGAGAATATATAGAGATTTAAATTTGATAAATTCACTCACAAATTTACATAATGAGGTCCAAAATTAGCCCTCCAAGTACTCCAAATGTATTGGCATGAGTCATTGGAAAAATATATAAGGTTATATTTTTCAACAAGCCAATATATAGAACTATAAATTTGATAAATTCACCCAAAAATTAATAGAGCTTTCTCATTATGAGCTCTAAATTCAGCACTCAAAGTACTTGAATTGATGCATCATAAGTCCTTGGAGCCAAAATTTTCAAAACTATACCTTATCAAAATCTTATATAAGAAAGACACTGTATGATTACGAATAGTGAAATTTTTTAAAAAGTAACTATTTGGACAAAAGTTAGGGAAAGAAGCCCAATATAAAGGAAGAAAAATGAACACACAATTTAGGGAAGTCAAAGGAAAGGGGCCTAAGTCAAAGCAAGGATGCTTCTCTTTCTCTTGGATAGTCACATAGCATAGCTAAGTAAACTACCCTCAAGTTTTCTTGATATATAGGTTAAACTTGTTATTCAACTTAATATATAGGTTCAACTGGTTATTCATCGTGTAGATGAAATGTGTTTATGTGAGCGAGCCCCCCTATAGGTAAGTGTATTGTTGCATAGGGATATTTGGTGCAACAAGCTAAGCTCTATTGTATAGAGTTTATTATCATGCTTGATTCCATGGCATCATACATTTGGTACAATAATGAAGATGCAAAAGATTGAGGCCCTACCACGTGCATGTATTAGAGTCTGCCTTAGTAATATTGCACCAATAAGCAAACAAACTTATTTTCCACAACATGAATTCATTTGTGGGTCAAAGCGCGATCTGATGTAGCCAATTGCAAAATCACTTTGGCGATGGTCCAATCACACTGTTGGGTGAGATTTTGAATTTGGGTTTGAGCTTGCACTCTTGCCAAGTTTTTTTTTCTCACTGTAACGATTTTCACATTGGGGGAATTGGAGGGTGCTCGCATTCAACCTTCCCTATTATTTCACCAGTTGCCTTGTTGCATTGAGAACCTGCCCCATTAATTTACTAGCCACCACTTGTTAGTAGTAAGTATTGTCAAAGTGTAATCATGAACTCATAGGCATCATAGTTCTTCTTCTATACATTGTACAGGCTAGGCTCATAGGCACAGTAGTAGAATCGGTGAGTTTAAGTAGCCAAGACCTGCAACCAATTCAACTTTATGCAACACATAGAGAAATCAACAAAGACTCGACCTCACAAAAGAAATAACAATAAGCTTCTATAGCTAGATTCAACTACTTGATGCCACATTCTACAAAGCGCATACAAGCAAAGGGCAATGAAAATACTTTCTGATAACTCTATAATATAGTCGGACTCTATGATAACTCTATACTATAACAAGCTTTATGCATATATAATGCAACACAATAAGGTGACATAAGATGGAATAACCAAACATCAAAATACACTGCACAACTACAATGACCACAAGGAAACACAAGCACACCCATGAAAAAAGATCATTCTTATTCATGGTGTGTTGATAATGTTGCATCATAGTTGCACATTTGTGTATTTGGCTATGCGAAAACAGCAACAAGATAGATTAGCAATCACCACAACACAAACTATAGCTATTTACCTCATTAAAGGGGAAATTTAATCTAATAATAACTTTGTTGCAAATCTAGACATTAATCCTTATTTGTTAAAGCATTACACACTACTTAGGACCATTAGTAGTGTGTTCTCTCTCTCTCTCTCTCTCTCTCTCTCTCTCTCTCTCTCTCTCTCTCTCCTCCCAAATATGGAAAATTTTGTTCACATTGTTCTTGCTTCTCAAGGTCTACATTTAGACACAAACCATGATGAAAGCCATGTAATCTAGAGAACCCGCTAATATTACCCTCTATTTCTATTAGTTGTGAAGCAAAAATGGTTTTTCTTTAATTAAAAGCACTTGTGTGTGCTTCTTTCATTTCCCACATGAGGTATCTAGCATCTCTCTTCACTAACATTGTTTCATCAACATGATGAGGAGTACATAGTTCATGACTTGTAATTCTGAAACTATTTATCCTTGCACATTGTAATCTTTTCAACTTTGTTATTTGTCTTCTTTGCTAACTTGCCATAAATTAGCTCGAGGAATGCACTCAATAATTTATGTGACTATCATGTGAGTTCAACATAAGGGAATATTTAATTTCATTTGTTCTCACATTTTTACAGATAGATGGGTACCAAAAAAGGTATTGTAGAAAAACAAATACGAATTGAATAGGAAAAGGGTGCATTTTATTAATGAAAAATTCACAGCTAAGGGGTTTTATAAATAGACCTTGAACGCACATGATATAGGGTTCATATATAGTGACCCCCCCCCTAGTAAATTTGTAAAATCCATCTCCATCTACATTGCACAACAATGTATGAAATTTGTCCTCGCTAAATGCAATAGTTCTTGCTATCACATAGACTACAGTATTGCAAAGCCTACAGTCTCTTTTTCATAATTTCTTCTAGTATGTTCCACTAGTACGTTTGCACTATTCCGTTTGCATTTGAGCCTTCTCTTTTTCGCATGGCCACCCACCTGGCTTCTTCAACCTACTAGCTTGCTCCTTGAACACCTCACGTATACCAACTAAAATTCAACAATTAGATAAGCAGTCAGCAATTTACATGGCCTGCAAACTCTCTCTCTCTCTCTCTCTCATGCACATGTGTATGCTCTCGTTATGCATCTAGAGATCCCTTGTAACAAAAAATACAACAACATTATTAATTAGCCTTAAGTTGAAAAAAATAATTTGCATCTTATATCATGTAGAAGTTGCTCATCAAACAACCCTCCGTTCTCATTCTTCATCCTCTTGGCAATACACCAAGTTCATTTGAGACTAATGCACATACATACCAGCTCATTTGTCCTCAAAGAGCTAGCCATATTTGGTAAGAATGGTTGAATCTAATGCAAGCAACATCATTATTTAGTAACCTTAGTTGAATATATACTATGCATCTTACCTCATCAAAAAGGTGCTCATCAAACAACATTCCCTTCTCATTCTCCCTCTCTTGCAACACACCAAAATCCATTTGAGATTAATGCACATGTTCTCCTAAAAAAGCTAGCCTTATTTGGTAAAAGAAGTTGGATTTAACACAAGCAACACATCCAAATTGAGCTAATTGATCTCTAAATAAATCGGCCTTGCTTTTTGCAATTATGCATGAAACATTGTTTAGAAGCGCTATAAAATCACAAAATGAAAATTGTAGCACCTTAGCCTCCCTCAGAGCCTCGCTTTGATCAGGTAATAGAGTCCAAACCGACAACTGCACCACTTACAACTAAAAAAGACTTTATGCACATATGCACTAGGTTATTGCCTATGATGTTGTTGCAACTGGGTTTTATATGTTGATGCAATGCTTTTTACTACAATACCCACAAGCTAAACAAAGTGCTCAAAAATCATATATCAAACGTATTGGAAACCTTTGGCAAAAGCCAAAGTATATGCTTCAAACTAATTCAAAAACTTGAGTGAAAACCAGCGAATGTGTGTTGTGGTGTCTACAAACCACATGTAATTGCATTGAGAACACCTTCAATAGGCGCCCTCTTGCTCTTGTAACACAACAGAATGAGCGCTAGAGGAAGGATTGGCTCATATCCATGCAAGGACCTACATTGTGCATGGGAGAGGGACACTGGATGTCACTTGAGCCACAATGCCTAATGAAATCAATTGTGTCCCATTGCCCTATCCTCACAATCGTAGTGCCTCCCTCTAGACCAATGACATGAGCCTAGAAGGGAACTCATTTCCTATATGTCCCTATGTCAACCATTCCCATATATGTTAAGTTGGATAGCTCGTACTCAAAGTGTCTCTCTTTAATAATAATATATAATGCATTAGTTGCTCAATATTCTAAGTCATTCCCTCGACATCGTTTTACATATTTTAGTTTTTGCCCTACCTTATAAAAATTTATCTTTAGGGGACATGAATGAGGGCAACCTCCTCCAATTAGTCCTCCGTCACACCCTCTCTTTTTTTCGTTAATGCATCCCCGTCATCTTGTATCAATCCCTCCGTCCCCCTACCTTTTCAAGCATGCTTTTTCACTAATCCAGGTGATGCCCTCTCTTCCTATGCTTTTGGTCTACACTTGTTAATAGTTTTTAAGCATTTAGTGGTGGCTCAACTACTTTCATTAAAAGCAAGCCATAGAGGTTTTGCATGACATGCCATTCTCATTTCCAAACGTTTAAATCTTTAAGTTGGATGTGTCCTAATGATCATGCATGTCATCTTCTTCATTTTCATTTGAAAACACGACAGTTTTTTCAGTTGATGAGTTTCATGGCTATGGCGGCACTGCTCAATATACCCACGATATCGCAGATCCCCTCTGCCTTCTTTCCACGATCTCCATCCGCTCTGCTCCAACATCAGCCCTCCTATCTAAACCTTCCTCCTCTTTATCCAAGAGGATCCAAATCAGTTTGTGTTAATCTCTGGCATCCGCAAAAGCGGCCTCTCAAATCCTCCTTTGCAGTTACAAGTGCCGCTGTAAGCTTCTTCTCCTCGCTTTGCTTCTTATGATTATCCCCTTCCCTGGACGATGGTTGGGCTTTTGGGATATCCTACCAATCTTGGTCATCACAGCAGGTTTTTGATTTATTTGTGCTATTTCACCTTTGTGTGTTTTTCCTCTTTCTTATTCACATGATAGGTTTCTACATTTTAGATTTTGGTGAAATGCTCCGCCGTTCTTTCAAGCATTGACGCTAATTTCGAAGTTGTCGTGTCCCGTTTGCTAGAGGACTCAGGATAGGTTGAACCATGGACGTCCCATCTCCTTGCCTTTTCTTCTGACTTCCTTAATTTCTGCAAGCTCAAATGTTGTTTCCTTTAGCTAGTAGCCTTGAATGAAATCCTAGCCAAATGCTTTGGTTTATTTCAGGACCTTGATTTTAGCCTCCTTAGACTTGAATTCCCCTTAGTAGAAATAAATGACAATGCATCAAGAGCCGAATCAAGAATTGGTGTTGCAGGCTTGGCAAGTGATTTTTCCTTTTATACTAGCATCTTGTAACCCATCCACTTAAGCTCCAGAGTATTAGCTCACTAAGCTCCTCGAGCTCTTTCTGTATGGCTTTACTGTCCAAATTGTCTACCATTGTACGTGTGCCCATGACATCACTCAAGATAGACATGGATTGAGGAGGTGGGAAAGTACTGTCTGCATAGTAACGCTCCTCAAACCATCACCTCCTTCCATGTATTTATAGTTCATCAGTTTTGGAGGTATTTGTCTTAGAAAGAGCATAATATATGTCGGCATCTAATCTGCTAAAATAATGGACTTATGATGAAAAATTATCCCTTAGATATGTCAAGAGCATGCAGTAGAGTGTTTTTTTTTTTTTAAATTGATTTAAACACAGGAAAATTAATGTATGATTCTCAACCCAACACTTAGAAAGATTCAACATTCATATAACATTCCAAGTTTGGAAAAATCCATAAAGATAAGCTTTAGACTGGGTGTGAATAAGATCAACCGAGGCTGGGTGTGAATAAGATCAGCCCTGGGCCCCGGTCAGGATTGGATAGCTAATCTTGCATCAATCTAGAAGCTATAGTAGCATAAAGAGGTAAATCGACATTCAGGAAGTGCTTTAAAAACCAAGCAATTTCGAAATCAATCTAGTGGAAGCACAGAGAGGCAGCACAGTTGAGCTGAGACGATCAAAATTTGAGAATGCACATCTTCAACGACAAATGTCTACACTGCAATTCGTCCATTACATCTAAATTGCATTCAGATGCATGAACGAGAGTACCTACAGAAAATCTACATCAAGTATCTCACAAAATAGGGCATCTGCACTTAGAGAGTAAGTGTCAGCTCCATCCTACTGGCAAGAGGTTCAACACTTAGCAGTAGCAGTCCAAATATTGCAGTTACAAATGGATGTGGAGCTCAAGAGCTCCACCACCCTTTTCACACACATCCATGGGTTCCACCCTTCCAGATCACACGCTAGGGCTGGATGCTTGTGGCCTTACCTTTGGACCTCACCCAACACCTCATTGATATTCACCTTTTGGGATGAGGTTTCTTTCAGGTGGCTTTTGATACCCCTACAGCAGCAAGCATAATGATCAAGGCTAATCCCATAGTGCTCGATACCAGGAAGATTTTCCTTAAGACCAAGCCCTTGTCTCTTGGATTTGGCCCAATTGAGGAGGACATGCAGATGATTTCTCTCTTCATTAGATTTTCAGGTCTGCCCAAGGTTACCATAGGCTCCTCAACTAGATTGGAGCTGCCTTCAGAATCCCCCCCTCCTTGGTTTGCCCTCTTCATCCGAAGAGGCCATCAAATCGATGGGGTTCCTAGAGTTAGGGTCATTGTCTCTGACCCTTACATTCGATGACCCCATCATGCTCCAACGCCTGAATGACACTCTTTTTTAGCAGAGTCGACATCATGGGCAGGAAGACCAGTGTTGGATATGCAAGATCTTTGCGCATTTGCTAGAGATTGCCCAAAGAAAAAGAAAAGACATAAGAAAGCTTCTAGTACTACCCCTTCTCGTACTCGACAAAGTGCACCTTTGGCACAGCCATCTTGTCCAACACCAACTACACATCCCGTTCCTACTGCTCCACGTTGGGTCCCAACTAGACTGGCTCCTCCACCATCCGTAGATCAAGAGAGGCTCTCACTGATACTAGACCCCATCCCTATCGGGCTTTCAGTCATTCGAGATCTAGTTGTGACTACGTGATACTCTTGACTCCTCTCAGGTTGCAGCCAATAGCCTTCAATAGGTCCGTCCCTATCGGGGATTCTAACACCCCTACTCATGTTGCGGCCAATGCTATACCGAATCTAGTCTTAAATAGGACCAGTGTGCAGATCTTCTTCGAGATCCTAAATCCCTCATCCAAGCAGCCCCCTTCTTCGTACGCTTTTTTAGTCTCCCTTCATTGATCAAGGGAAAGGGGTGGCTTTGCCTCTTCACATTCTCCGATTGCAGGGATTTCGTGCACTCCGGCACCAGGCATGTTTCATAGGAGCTCTTTCTCTACCTTGGCGGACTATGGTGAGGAGGAGTTCATGCCTAGGCAAACATTACTGAGGAGGAGCTCATGCCCTTCACCTTTGTAGACACAGCTATTGGATTTTCGATTGACATGGCATCTCTTGGGCTCTCTCGCTTGTGAATTCTCTCCCCTTGGTGCGCATATGCCAGGAGGCCCTCACCTTGGAAGGGTTTGTTTCTGCCACCACTAGGTCAAGTAAAGTGTTCCACCCTACTTCCTCCCACCAATGAGGATTGTTAGCCGGAACATTCAGGGCCTCAGTGGTGTGTCTCATCACTGTCATAGGAAACTGACCCGCAATCAGCTTCATCCAGGTGTCATTGGTGGTGGTCCTACTTTCTTCAAGAACACAAAGTGGATGCCAGAGATTGCCCAAAGTCAAGTAAATTACTTTTAGGTCATACTTTTTGGTCTCCTGCTTTGGGCACTAGGTGAAACATGCATTTAAGTATCAGACTCTTTTCTCCCCTTGTCAGGCATGGTATCATTATTCCCTCTAAAGCACAGTGGATCACTTTGTTGATTGGTGGACATAAGATTGGTCTTCTCAACCTCTATGCCCCCATCAATGGAGCAGACCATGTCCTTTTCTGAAATGAACTTCTCTCTTGGGCCCCCATTGCAGAGTCGTGGATTATCGGAGGTGACTTCAACATGGTGAAGTTGTGTTCAGAGGAAGGGGAGAGAACGTGGCATTCATTATCTAGAGAGAGCAACTTGGGATGCCTTTCTCTTTCAGTACAATGGTAGAGACGATGCCTTTCACACTTTGCTGGTCGAACACGAGGTTAGAGATGCCCATCCATGCATGGATAAATAGATTCTATGTTGTTAATTGGGCACTTGATAGAGGAGGCTCATTATGCATTGCATCCTAACCATATTCCAGTTGTTCTTATGGTTTCTTGAGCCGCTTGAGAGACGCTATTATCAGGATTCCAAATGCATTGTATGTTTGCAGATATGGTTTTCTCATTTGCAGACAGAGTGTCATCCCCTTCACATGTTGTAGCAACCATGTCTAGCGTCAGTGATTTTTACCATACTATTGCTAATACTGGGAGATATGAGATTTTCAGACCTCTGTCGACAGTTAGCAGCCCTATGGAGGGAAGATTAAAAAAGGATTGGATCTAAGAGCGCCTTGCTGCAACAAGGGCTCATATGTAGATTTTGCTAGATCAGAGAGCAGACTATGCCTTTCATGCATTGGGATCCTTTTGAATTTAGATTGAAGGAAGAGTCAATAAACGCTTTTTATTACAATCCCAATTGAAAATGCAGATTTAACTAGAGGAGAAGAGAGAGCTGCTCCTCTCCCTGTGAGCTACTGCCCCCCCCCTCTCCCTCTCTCAGCCAGCCCCCTCTCCCTCTCCCTCACCCTCGCTGCCCCCCCTCTCCCTCCCCTCGATGTTCCTCCTCTCCCTCCCCCTTCGCCAGCCCCCTCTCCTTCCTCCCTCACCCTCCCTCTCCCCTTCCTCCTCCCCGCCGCCCTCCCTCTCCCCCCCCTACCAGCCCACCCGCCCCCCTCCTCCCTCTCCCTCCCCGCACTCCCTCTCCCCCACCCGCCAGCCCCCCTGCCCCCTCCTCCTCCCCCGCCCTCCCTCTCCCCCCCCGCTGCCCCGCTGCCCCCTCCTCCTCCCCCGCCCCTTCCCTCCCCTGCCCCCTCCCCCGCCCTCCCTCTCCCCCCCCCCCGCCCCCTTCTCCTCCCCCCGCCCCTTCCCTCCCTCGCCCCCTCCCCCGCCCTTCCTCTCCCTCCCTCGCCCCCTCCCCCGCCTCCCCTCCTCCCTCCCCTCCCCCGCCCCCTCCCCCGTTCTCCCTCTCCCCCCTCCCTCTCCCCCCCCTGCTGCCCCCCTCTAGCTCTCGCCCCCCCTGCCCCCTCCCTTTCTAACCCTCCCCCTCCCTTCCTCTCCCCCGCCCCCCTTTCTCTCCCCGCCGTCAGCCCCCTCCCTCCCTGCCCCCCCCCCCCTCTTTTCCTCTCCCCCGCCCACCCTCTCCCTCCCCGTCAGCCCCCTCCCCCTCCCCCTTCCTTCCTAACTTACCTCCCCTACGCCTAGCCCTCAGCCTACCTCCGTCTACCCCCCTCAGTCTATCCTCTCCTTCCCTCTATCCTCTCCTTCCCTTCCCCTCTCTCCTACCCTCTCCTGTTCTCCTCCTTCCTACGCCCGTGTTCCAGGGCATCCTGGGCAGTAGTTTCACGGACAGAGCTTTAACAGTGTTGGAATCGACCTTTTCACATCGATTGGCGAATGGATCCCCATTCAACCAATCTCCGTCCACTTCCACCAGCCGCGAGAACCGTCATTTTTTCAAAAGAGGAGTTGCAGCAGCTCAAGAAAGATGTGGAATTAGAGGGCTCCACATCACTCTTCGCCCGCATCTTTGGGTCACACCCTTCCAGATCACAGGCTAGAGACTGGATGCTGGCGGTGTTACCAGGAGATCTTGCCCCACACCTCAGGGATATTCGACATCTGGGACGTGGATTCTTCCAAGTGATTTTCGACTCCCATGAGTCCACAGCCCTTGTTCTCAAAGCTAATCCCCTGGCTTTGGGTTCGAGGAGGATCTTTCTTTCACCCTACACCTTGGGCTTTGATCCGATCGAGGAGGACAGGCAGGTCACATCACTATTCATTAGATTTCCAGGTCTTCCTCAGGTCTACTATCGACTGCTTGCCACTATCGGAGCCACTTTCAGAGTGGTCACTGAGATCCCCCCCCTTCCTGGCATGCCTTCTTCTTCGACAGAAGCAGTCAGAGCAGAGGGGGTGCCTCGTCTTAGGGTCATTGTCTCTAACCCTAACATCTCAGATGACCACATCATGCTTCAGCGTCCAGACGGCTCTCTCTTTTGACAGAGAGTCGAGATTTCAAGTAGACAGGACCAGTGCATGATTTGCAGGACCCTTGGGCATTTTGCTAGAGACTGCCCAAGGAAGAAAAAAAGACCCGAGAGGTCTTTTGGTGTGGCTCCTTCATGTACTACCCCGACTGCACCTCCCCAACGCCCTGTACCGCACACTTCAGGACCACCTGGAGCAGCAGGGCGCCCTGCTGCGCGCACCCTAGGATCACCAGGGACAGCAGGGAACCCAATGCCCGTAGCACAGCCAATACCACGATGGAGAGCTATCAGAGGGGCTCCCTTAACTCAGGAGGAGACCCTTGCTCCTGTTCAGACAGATGCCTTCCAGACTCCAGAGGTGGATGCTGCTACAGCCCCAGACACTACAGTTCCACATCAAGAGTGGCCTTTAGATGCACCAGCCCCAGTGACCTTGGTTTCTGACCACGAGGGGGCGACAGATACTTCTTCTCCATAGACTGTTCCTGCCATAGTCAAGACGACCGAGAAAGTACAGGCACAGATGAGGACTCCAGATTCCTCTTAAGCCCAGCCACAGGCCTCCTCAACCCCCAGCTCCAGTTCTGCTGACAGAGGCCTGGCAGATCCTTCTCCTCCATCTTCCATGAGTGCAGGTCTTCTTCACACCCCTCGGCCAGACTTGCTTATCAGGAACTCTTTTTCGGCACTGGCAGATTCGGTGACTTTCATGTATGAGGAGGAGTTTGTGCCCTCCACCTTAGGGGTCCCGGTCATTGGGAATCCTTTTGATAGGGCATCCACTTCAGCAGGTGTGGGGATCCTTTCACCTGTTGAGTTTCTTGCCCTCAGCAGGAGTGTTTTGGCTTAGGGGAAGCTGGTCTCCTCTACTAGGTCGGGTAAGCCTTTCCATCCAGCATCCTCCTGTCGATGAGGATAGTCAGCTGGAACATACAGGGCCTAGGCGGAGTTCCACACCGTCGCCGTAGGAAGCTGATCCAGCTTCATCCATGTGTCACTGGAGGTGCTATTGATATCCTTTTTATCCAGGAACACAAGTTGGATGCCAGTGATTCTGGCAAACTACTTTCAGGACATACCTTCTGGTCGCCTGCTATGGGCACAAGGGGAGTTACTTGCATTTCGGTCTCTCTTTCTACTCTCCCCTTGGTTGCTGGTCATGGTATTATCTCCTTCTCTAGAGCTCAATGGATCATTATATAAATTGGAGGGCGTAAGATTGGTCTTCTCAATCTCTACGCTCCCAACAACAGAGGGGAGCGGATCTCCTTTTGGAAGGAGTTACTCTCTTGGGCCCCTATTGCAGATTCTTGGATCATTGGTGGCGATTTCAACATGGTTGAGTTGCCATCAGACAAAAAGGGAGGCAGACAGGATGGAATTCATTCTTTGGAGAGGGCAGCCTGGGATGCCTTTCTCTTTTAGTACAGTGGCAGGGACACTTGGTTGGATGATGCCTTTCATGTTGTGCCACAATCACTTCTGTACTCTTGGTCGAACAGGAGAATACACATGCCCATCCATGCACGTATTGACAGATTTTATGTAGATGATTGGGCACTTGACAGAGGAGGATCTGTATGCATTTCCACTGGGGTAGCTGCAGCCTTATCCGGAATTAGTGACTATTATCATACAGTCGCTGATTCCAGGAGACGTGAGATTCTTTGACGTGAGATTGGTATATGCCAGCAGTTAGCGTCCCTTAAGAGGGAAGAGCAGAAGAGGCCCACAGATGCTTGGATTCAGGAGCGCCTTGCTGTAGCAAGGGCTCAGATGCAGACATTGTTGGATCAGAAAGCAGAGTATGCCTTTCATGCACAGGAATCCTTTTGGATTCAGATGGGAGGCAGGGTCAACAAACACTTTTTTTCTACTCATGGGCCCAAACATAGTAGAGATAGTGTCTCGCAGCTTGTTGACTCAGATGGGGTGTTACAGTCAGATCCTGATGCCCTCATGTGTGTAGCTTCAGATTTTTTTGCATCCCTTCTTACTGCAGATCCGGGCACACAGGCCATAGATGATGCCAGAGAGGTTATTTGGCAGTGTAGAAGGGATGCATCTTTCACCAATGCAGAATTCAAGACTGCATTACTTGCCCTTCACAAGGGCAAGTGCCTTGGTTCGGATGGACTTACCCCTTCCTTTTTTATTACTTTTTGGGAGCAGATTGGTGATCACATTACATCTGCCCTGTAGGGCGTGTGGGACTCAAGTGAGATGCCGGACTCACTTACAGATGGTCTCATTCATCTCATCCCAAAGGGGGGTAATAGGAATCTAGTGTCTCAATGGAGACCCATCACTCTATTGGGCACTTTTTACAAGATTCTGGCGAAAGCCATCAGTCTGCGGCTATAGGTTTTTCTTCCGGATTTGATTCATGACACGCAGACAGGGTTTGTGCATTTTTTGATAATATTTTCTCATTTTGGGAGGCTTCAGAATGGGCCATGCAGAGCCACTAGAGATTGGCCATTCTACTCTTGGACTTTGAGAAAGCTTATGACAGAGTAGACTGGGAATTTTTAGAGGGTACTCTATCTCGCTTTGGTTTTTCAGATGCATGGATTAGAGGAGTATCCTCTCTCTACAGATCAGCCCATAGCCAGGTGCTCATTGGGGGGGTAAGAGGGGACAGGTTTCAGATTCCAGATCAGTCCGCCAGGGATGTCCTCTTGCCCCTTTTCTTTTTCTGTTTGTGGCGGAAGCTATGAGTATCTACCTTAGATCTCAAGCTGATATTTATGGGCTGAGGCTTCCTATCCGCTGGGAAGAAGAGCTCCTGGATAGTGAGTTGGCAGATGACACGGCTGTCTTTTTGGATGCCTCCCCCAGGACACTCACTTCCTTCCGGACAGCATTGGATTTATTTTGCACGGCTGCAGGTGCACACATTAATTGGCATAAATCAAATGGTTTTTGGATTTGCGATGATGACACCCCGGATTGGGTTAATGATATTGGCTTCACCTGGGTACAAAGGGGCATCTCCGTCAGATATTTGGGCTGCCAGGTTGGGGTGGGCATCTCTCCTTCACAACAGTTTGCTCCGGTGTTGGAAAGCATAAGAAGAAAGCTCCTTTTCTGGAGCTCAGCCAAACTTGACTTGGCCTTCAGGGTGGTGGTGGTTAACCAGGTTCTTCTAGCCACAGCATGGTTTGTATGCTCTTGTTGGTGCCACTCTAGGGATTGTACCACTCAGCTTAAGAGGCCCATACGAAACTTTTTATGGAGTGGTGTAGATGGCACAACTGATGTTACAGCCAGGGTGGCCTGGGAGACCTTGATTCTTCCTACAAGAGAAGGGGGTTGGAATATCATCGACCCAGATCTACAATGCAGAGCCTTACTTTGCAAGGTTATTGTGAGAGGACTTATGCCAGGGCAAGAGCCTTGGAAGGATTTCTTTATCAGATGCATTCAGTCTCGCACGCCCACTTCAGGAGAGGATTGGACACACAGTACCAGATGGGTTTTCACCATAGCCCACCTCAAATCTCCCTCTTCCCCTCTTATGGTTGCTATCCTGAAAGCATGGGCCAACTTCAGGAGTACTCTTCGCAGGATTTTTCCCATCTACCCGTGAAGAGATTGAAAGGCAGCCTATCATGTGGAATGACAGTATTTTGGATGAGCATGGCAGACCACTTGGAGCCTCTCCTTACATGCAGTGGCCAAGATGGGAGAGTGGCCCTGCATCTACCGTGGGAGCATGGAAAGCGTTCAGGAAGCTTCCTGCAGACTGACAGGCCCAAATGGTTCTTAATCTCAGAGGGAGTGCAGGGAGAGTCCAACAGATTGATGCAGCCTTGCCATTGGATTGGGTGGACACAGATGACATACCTCTTACTTGCTCCACCTGGATGGGGGCATTTTCCAGATTGGGAGTTCCTTTTTACAGGTGATTGCTTTTCATGACACACATGAGGATGCCTTAGTTTTTTATGTTTCTTCGGGGGGCAGGCTGTCCAGATCCACAGACGATATCTTGTTGGAGGTACCGTTTCAGCCAATCAAGATAGTGGGCTTCATGGAGCATGGCTCTTTGTCACAGTGGTACTTGGATCCTGACCCGCTTCTCATCACCCTAGGCTCATGGAGGCTGTGGCTCTATGGAGGTGTCCCAATTAAGTTTTTGGAGTGGGACCCTGGGGAATGGGAATGGATAGATGAAGGGCACCGAGAGAAGGGCATCCCTTTCTTTCGTTACACGGTCAGTAATGCTAGGAAATTCCAGCTCAGTTGTAGGGGTTGGAGGCCTACCAGAGCTCATCATTGGGAGAAGTTTCAGATTTCTGTTGACTTGCAGAAAATCTTTTCGCAGAGGCTCTAGAAATCCCACCGGAATAGAAAAATCACTCTCTTCTTTTGGCTTTCTATTCATGGTGGGATAGCAGTGAACCATTGGAGATCCAGGTTCGGAGCTGACCCGTCTTGCCCTCGTTGCCTTTCTGCTTTGGAGACAATACAGCATTGCCTTTGGGATTGCAGACATGCAAGAATCATATGGAAGGGGATTGCAAGACTTTTCAGCACTTTTGTTCGCCTACCTTTCTATATGACCTGGGGATCAGTGGCTTGGCTCACCCTTTCAGGGCCCCAGGTCTTCTTTGAGAGACTTGACTCCTCTTGGGCTCTTCACATCCGACGACACCTTGTGGAGTCGTGCTCTCTAGAGGATGTTCCGGCCTCTATCTTCGGGGCTGCTCATTCATCGGTTGACTCTCCATGGGAGGTCTTAGCTAGCATTGCAGCATGGCACATTTGGAGAGCCAGGTGCACTGAGGCTTTGGAGGGTTCTCAGGTTCACCCTTCTTAGATCTTGGCCAGTACTTGGACAGATACGGTACACACTCTGATGGCCATTTGGGCGACCATGCAGGGTTCATCTCGAGCAGCCTCCTCCAGGAGAGTTACTTTTCTCAGAGATTGGAGAGACTCTCCCTTCTTTGTTGAGACTTCCACAGGGTTGAGTTGGCATTTTCAGCCTCAGCCTTGGTTTCTTTCTACCTCATTCCTCTAAGGTGTTTTTATTACATGCCTAGCATGTTGTATCATCGCACAGAGCTTGCTCTTGCGAGTTTCTTTCTTACTTGATAGAAGTCTCTTTTTTACAAAAAATAAAAAATAAATAAACGCTTTTTCTCTACTCTCGGCTTGAGACATGGTAGAGAGAGTGTATTGACTCGGACGGGGTTTTGCAGACAGATCTTGATATCGTCATGCAGATTGCTATAGACTTTTATGCCTCCCTTGTTTTAGCAGATCCTGACTCACTTGCTAGAGATGATGCCAGACATAGAGTATTCCAGTATTAGTGAAAGGGCATCAAGTAAATTTGCACTTATTGCCCTTCACAAGGGCAGATGCCCAAGCTCAGATGGCATGACACCTTTCTTTTTTATTAATTTTTGGGGTATGATTGGGGACCAAGTTACTTTAGCCCTACAGGGCATTTGGAAGAGCCTGCAGAACCACAACGGCAATGGCCATTCCCAAAGTGGGTAAAGCAGCTTTTGGACGGCAGAGAACCTCCAGCCATTAAGGAGTACTATTCCCGATTCACTTACAGAGGGTATCATCCATCTTATTCCAAAGGGAGGTTGCAGAAATTCTCTCTTAATGGAGACCCATCACTTTGTTGGGAATCTTTTATAAGGTTTTGGCCAAAGCTATTGGTTTGCATTTGCAACCCATTCTTCCATATGTTATTCATGATACAAGACGAGCTTCGTGCATGACAAAATCATTTTTTATAATATTTTTAATATTTGGGAAGCTTCAAATTGTGCTATGCAAAGTGGATAGCACCTTGCCAATCTACTCTTGGATTTTGAAAAGGCATATGACAAAGTAGATTGGAGTCTTTTGGCAGGAACCCTTACACGCTTTGGATTTTCAGATGCATGGATTTGAGGTGTTTCTTCCTTATACAGATTCGCCCATAGCAAGGTGCTCATTGGAGGAGAAAGGGTAGAGAGATTTAAGATTTATAGATAAGTTTGCCAAGGATGCCCTCTCACCCCTTCTTGTACTTGTTTGCGTCTGAAGCTATGAGTAGATATTTGAGATCTCATGTGAACATCATCAGGCTAAGACTTTCCCTTAGATAGGGTAAGGAACTCTGAGATACTGAGCTGGCTGATAATACTGCTGTTTTTTGGATGTCACTACATAGAACATCACATCTTTCAAGGCAGCCTTGAATTTATTTTGTATTGTAGCAAGTGCACACATCAATGGGAACAATTCAATGCTTTTGGGTCAGTGATGAGGACACCCTAGCCTGGGGGGCTGGTTTTGGTTTCACTTGGCTCCAGAGAGATGTATCTATTAGGTACCTGCCAAGTCGGTGTGGGCATCTCTCCTTTGCAGCAATTTGCCCCAATGTTGGAGAGTATTGGAGCTCAGCCAAACTTGACCTTGTTTCTAGGGTGGTGGTGGTCAACCAGGTTCTACTGGCCATGACATGGTTTGTCAACTCTTGTTGTTCTAGGGATTGCATCACTCGTCATTCTTCTTGGAATCCCCCACAAGGTTGAGGTGGCATTTTCAGCCTCAACCTTCCATTTTCCCTATCTCTCTTATGAGTTTGATTTTACCCTATTTGGGTTATGTTTTCACATGATTGCATGATGTATTCTTCCCATGAGCTTTGCTGTGGGAGTTTCTTTCATACTTAATAGAAGTTTTTCTTTGCAAAAAAGAAAAAAAACTCAACTAAAGCTTGGAAGATACTACAAACCACATACGTGATGCTAGTAGCAAGCTTAAAATGGGAGAAGATTAGAATATCAATGGCCATCTAAATCAACTCAAAGACTTACTAGATTAGTAGTCTATATATGATGAGGACATGTATGATCAGCATGTTGTTGATCTTCCTCTCAACAGTCTTCTAGACTCGTGGGATGTTTATGCCACTACACTCTTGCAGAGGCAAGTCTCCCACACTAACTCAGCTTCATGGTTACCTTATTAGTAAGGAAACCAAAAGACAGAGTAAGGAAGTAGGCCTACTTAATGGCTGAAAATAAAGATGAATGTTCAAAACTCCAATTTAGTCCTTAACCAAAACATCATGTCAAAATAGTAGTAGAGATGATTATGAGCAGAAAGGAGTCTAAGAAAAATGATCCTTGAAATTACCGTAGAAAACTCGGCCATTTTGCTTTCGGTGTAGGAAGAAAAAGGAAGATATGGCTAACCATGATTCTAAGACTTTTCAAACAAAGCAACGCCCTAGACACCAAGTTCTGAGAAAGCTTTGGCTATAACTAAACCAAACCAATCTAGTCATGCTAATGAGTCATGGATCATTCAGTCATTTATCCTCATTAAGAGTGGTTTTTTCTTCTTGATAAGACGATTAGAAATGATAATGTTGAGCTAGATTATGCTAAACAAGCATATGTGGGATGCATATAGTATTTTGTATGTTCCAAGTCTTAACAAGGACCTTCTATAAGGGGGCGAATACTAGTCAAGAGAGGTAATTGAATTTTGTAAAGAGAAGGGAATTGAAAGACAGCACATTACTTCTCATATTTTCCAACAAAATAGCAATCCTGAATGAACCACACGTTAGTCGAGAAAAGCATGAGTATGCATCGAGTCCAAAATATGCCTAGCTATTTATCAGTTGAGTCCATTCATTAGTAAGATCAATACAATGAAAAAATGAGATGCTGCTGCATTTTTCCCTCAAATCCCATAGATCGATGGTCTACGAGATGAAATCCTATTGTATGGTATCAAATGCTTTTGCAATATCCACTTGCAATAAGAGAACATCTCAGTGTACTTTGCATATTCAATCCCTACATAAGCATTGGCAACATTATATGTAATATTTCAGTGGGGGAACGAACCCATACTGAGCAAGGTGTAACCACTCATGCAATATATTTTTGATACATCTCACTATCATCTTAGCAACCAAAATAGATGATAGGCATGAGTGTGATGGGCCTCCGATCTGTAGAACGCTCACACAAATGTTTCTTGGGCAATAAATTATAACTAGCCCTTTCTTCCCGCTAGCTGGCATTTGTTGTGTTTCCCAAGCATGATTAACCATATATAATGTAGGTGAATTGGCATCCCAATATTGTAGAAAGAATTCCACCATAAAACCATCCCAACTTGGGGATTTCCATTTTTCACATCATCGGATGGCATCTTTTAATTCTCTATCTTTGAAAGGAACTTCAATTTTACTGGCCTGATGAGATACAAAATTGGGCTAACATGTTGAAGAAGTTCATGCCGTGCAAAAATTACATCATGTGACAAAGAAACACATTCCCAAACTGACCCACACATGCTTGAGGAAGTCGTGCTCGTCAATTGGTCTAGTTACCATCCACGCCTTTAACTTTCCAAACATTTTCACTTTGCATCTTATAGTGCAAACCTTTTTAAGAAAATCCTTGGAGAAGCAACCCTGATCACTGAAGGCCCTCTGTCAAGCCCTAGTCTCCCATTTCTCAACCTTCCTGCAATCATTACATTGTAGAAAATGTGTAGCTTGACATTGGCCTTAGCAAGAGAGAATTTCTGAAGTTGGCTGATTTCTGTCAAGTCTTGACAAGTGCTTTTAGCCTTGGGAATATCGTCCCTAAGAGTGTGCATGTAATTCTTGCCATACTCACAGATTACATGCTGCATACATGTAACAAACGCAAATCCATGCATAATCAAAATCTATGTGGCCGTATGCATATACCAGCAATCTAGACGGGTCATGTAAGCTGACTGCGCATTATGCTGAAGAAATGCCTGATCAACGAAGGATAGTCTTGTGTAGGGGACCAAGGAAGACCATTGACCAATTGCTGCCCATAATAAAGAGGGGAATGCTCTAGAAGCATTTGCTTATGTTGCTCATTTGTCATAGTAACTTCAAGAAAGCCCTTGGATGCATAACAAAATTTTTGCAGAAAGCATCCCCCTAAAGTCCTCGTCAATGCAGGATTCCCCCATCCACCCATGAAGAGATTGAAAGGCAGCCTATCATGTGGAATGACAGGATTTTGGATGAGCTTGGCAGACCACTTGGAGCTTCTCCTTACATGCAGTGGCCAAGATGGGAGAGGGGCCCTGCATCTACAGTGGGAGCATGGAAAGCCTTCAGGAAGCTTCCTGCAGACCGATCGGCCCAGATGGTTCTTAATCTCAGAGGGAGTGCAGGGAGAGTCCAACAGATTGATGCAGCCTTGCCCTTGGATTGGGTGGACACAGATGGCATGTCTATTACTTGCTCCACTTGGATGGGCGCATTTTCCAGATTGAGAGTTCCTTTACAGGTGATTGCTTTTCTTGACACACATGAGGATGCCTTAGTTTTTTATGTTTCTTCGGGGGGCAGGCTGTCCAGATCCACAGACGATATCTTGTTGGAGGTACCGTTTCAACCAGTCAGGATAGTGGGCTTCATAGAGCATGGCTCTCTTTCATAGTGGTACTTGGATCCTGACCCGCTTCTCGTCGTCCTTGGCTCATGGAGGCTGTGGCTCTATGGAGGTGTCCCAATTAAGTTTTTGCAATGGGACCCTGGGGAATGGGAATGGATAGATGAAGGGCACCAAGAGAAGGGCATCCTCTTCTTTCGTTACACGGTCAATAATGCCAGGAAATTCCAGCTCAACTGTAGGGGTTGGAGGCCCACCAGAGCTCATCATTGGGAGAACTTTCAGATTCCTGCTGACTTCCAGAAATTTTTTTGGCAGAGACTCTGGAAATCCCACCGGAATAAAAAAATCACTCTCTTCTTTTGGCTTTCTATTCATAGTGGGATAGCAGTAAACCATTGGAGATCCAGGTTCGGAGCTGACCCTTCTTGCCCTCGCTGCCTTTCTGCTTTGGAGACAATACAGCACTGCCTTTGGGATTGCAGACAGGCGAGAATCATATGGAAGGGGATTGCAAGACTTTTCAGCACTTTTGTTCGCCTACCTTTCTATATGACCTAGGGATCAGTGGCTTGGCTTACTGTTTCAGGGCCCCAGGTATTTTTTGAGGGACTTGATTCCTCTTAGGCTCTTCACATCCGACGACACCTTGTGGAGTCGTGCTCTCGATGTTCCGGCCACTCTTTTCAGGGCTGCTCACTCCTCGGTCGACTCTCCATGGGAGATCCTACCTAGCATTGCAGCATGGCACATTTGGAGAGCTAGATGCACTGAGGCTTTGGAGGGTTCTCAGGTTCACCCTTCTCAGATCTTGGCCAGTACTTGGACAGATACGATACACACTCTGATGGCCATTTGGGCGGCCATGCAGGGATCATCTCGAGCAGCCTCTTCCAGGAGAGTTACTTTTCTCAGAGATTGGAGAGACTCTCCCTTCTTTGCTGAGACTTCTACAAGGTTGAGATGGCATTTTCAGCCTCAGCCTTGGTTTCTTTCTACCTCATTCCTTTGAGGTGTTTTTTATTACATGCTTAGCATGGTATATTTCCGCACAGAGCTTGCTCTAGCAGGTTTCTTTCTTACTTAATAGAAGTCTCTTTTTTGAAAAAAAAAAAAAGGTCCTTGTCAACCAATTTCTCACATCTACTGCCGACAGGCATTTGACCTGGGAAAAAGATAATAATGGCATTCTTGGCATACTTCCTAACCAAATCCACAATTTCATCAACCTCCACAGTTATGTCCACTGTAGGGGGAGGGTCCTTCCAATCTTTTCTAGTATCTTCGAAGCCCTCATGCATGACCGCAAAGAATGTTTGTGCCTCGTTCAAGTCATGAGCAAGGCCATCCTGGCCCATTGCATATTTTTGCCTTTTGTTCTGTAATACTCATCCTTGGTATAGATCTTGTCAGTCTGAGTGGCATTCATGTAATACTCGTTCCTTGGTATAGATGTTGTCAGTTTGAGTGGCAGTCATCTTGACACAAACAAGCCCTCAACTACAACTATATACACTCATTCTAGAAGCCCCGAAGTAGAGGGATATTACAAATAGGAATTCATAGCAAAGTAGAAGGAGATATAAAGCATTAGCGCATAGTAGAGAAATTTGCCCCAAAGAGAGATGTTTGCAGGGTTTAAAGCTAAGGAAACTGAGCGTATGAACAGTAGTGAAATTCATCCAAAAAAGAGATGAATTGCAGGGTGAAACACAGAGAGAAACAGGACACACAAACAGAAGAAAAACGCAGAGCAAGCCAACACCGACAAATGCACACACACTGTGGGCTGCAAGAAAGAGATTTTAAAAAAGGGAGGGGCTGGAGAAATTGAGCACGTAGGAGATGTTAGGAAATGGATTCAATTTGAGTGTGACTTCTAGTGCGTTTTATTGAGTCCTAAAGTGAGTTCTAGACTATTTTGTATCTAGGAGTGCCACGTGTCATATTGGTAGTTATCCCATATACATTTGGTACTTAGAGTGTGTGTGTGTCTATCCTATAAAGGCATTGTACTTTCACTTGTCAAATCAATCAAGGCATTGTACTTTCACTTGTCAAATCAATCAATCAAGGCACAAGCCTCTTTAATTATGTAAGTACTTTCCTTTGGTTGTTCATTTCTTTCTAAACATTTCATTTTCTTTCCATTTCCATTTCATTATGTCTATCTAGCCTAGCCTAGCATGCCTCCTATTAGGTTCGATCATGTGGTATCAAAGCCTCCTTTCCTACCTTTCCCTTCTCCATGCTCAATCTAGAGGATGAGGGAAGCCCGCAAATGGAAGCCATCCTCTCCTCCATGATCGAGCTCCCTTCCATTCCCTCCTTTCTCCCCATCTCTTTCTTCTTGGAGACCTTCGTTTTTTCCTCCAAGAGCTTCTTTTTTCCTTACCTTAGCCTCTCCATGGAGCTGCTGCGAATTCGCCTACTGCTGATCTACATCAACGTGTGGCTGCTGCTCACGACTACTTCTGATGCTCACGCTGCCCTCGCCAGCAGTCTCGAAATTCCTGCCAGTTGCTTCCTCTGATTTCGCCTCAATTCCAGCTGTTGATGCCGCTGCTATTCACGCTTCAATTAGGCCATAATCTGCTGCCTATGCCTCAGATTTTCTGGCCCATTTTCGCTTCAGCATGCTGCTGATTCCGCCTCAGATTTCAGCCCTTTGCTGCTCCAGCTGCTCGTGCTCTAATTGCCCGCTATTTTGCTCCATCTGACGTCACTTTCTTTCCACCTTGGAGTTGTCGCTTGCTGCGCACCACAATGACTTCTCTTACTTCCCCCTCATTGCTCATGGAAAAGTTCAAAGGAGAGGGAATTCCTATCTGGCAAACGAGGATGCAACTTCTTCTTATGTGCGAAGGAGTCTGGGACGTTGTTGAGGAAGACTATGAGGCCACGCTTGATCAGCCACAATGCAAGATATGGAAGCAGCAAAATGCTAAGGCCATTGCTAGCATTGGTCTATGCTTGGCCGACTCAGTTGTTCATCATGTGGACTTCAAGAAAACTGCTAAGGAGATTTGGGAGCGCCTTTTCGGTAACAAATTACAAACTCCAAAGTGTTTTTGAATTTACAATTTTACAATTTGCAAAGGGAGGATAATGATGAGTTTCGTTATCATTTAGCCAAGTTGCAATCGCTTGTGCAACAACTATCGAATTTAAAATATCCACCAGGTAATGAGGACAAAATGGCGGTTCTCATGAAAAGTATGGAAGGGGTCTCTGGTTTTGAGAACACCCTTGAAGTTCTTCGCCTTGCAATGACCACCTTGGCATGGTGTCTCTTCTCCTTGAGAAGGATCGCTGTGACAAGGACACAACTGCAATAAAAAGACTCAATGAAGACCAGCCACTTTTTTTGAAAGGCAAAAGCAAGTTCAAAACCTTCAAATGTACCTACTGCAAAAAGCTTGTCCATTTGGAAGATTGTTGCTTTCAAAAGCCGGCAAAGCAACAATCAAAGGAGCATGCCCACTTGGTGTAGGATGCCACCAATAACGACGAAGAGGACGACACTCCGGAACAAGCACTTACTACTGAAATCCGCAATCTATCTCTCCCTCTGGAGGTAGACGAGGATGATGAGTATAATTTTTGAGATTGATGTATTTGGGTACTTTGTCTTGGGTTATTTCTCAAAAATGAAGGAAATAATGATGTGTGTTGGGTCAATAAAGCTTCTCTGCCTTGGATAGTCCTCCTAAAATGATGTATTGCTTTTCATATCCATGCTGTGTGGCTCCATGTCCCTAATTAGTCCCTGGAGCTAGGAGGGGGATGTACTTTGGAAGCTATGTATTGGCTTTCATAGGGTCTCCAGGATGTTGGTGTATTCCCTGTACCTATGAGGTGGTCATGTAGCCATGTTAAGACATGAGCCTCTGAGCATGTTGAGTCTCCAGCCATGAGAGTGCTTGGATCAACCTCTTAACACACTTAGACTTTAGCCTCTTAGTTACACAAGGTGCACAGATTAGTAGTCCTATCATTGGCATGTTCTCTTCTTGGTTCTATTCTAGTAGTCCCTCACCTTTCCTCCATGGGGTGGTGTTAGGAAATGGAGTCAATTTGAGTGACTTCTAGTGTGTTTTATTGAGTCCTAGAGTGAGTTCTAGACTATTTTATATCTAGGAGGGCCACGTGTCATATTGGGAATTATCCCATATACATTTGGTACTTAGAGTGTGTGTCTGTGCCTATCCTATAAAGGCATTGTACTTTCACTTGTCAAATCAATCAAGCCTCAAGCCTCTTTGGTTATGTAAGTACTTTCCTTTGGTTGTTTATTTCTTTCCAAACATTTCATTTGCTTTCCATTTCCATTTCATTATGTTGGCTATCTAGCCTAGCCTAGCATGCCTCCTATCTAGTTTCATTAGGAGGAAGAAATAGGGCAACAAAGACACTCAAATGAAGCAGGAGCAGCAAGGACACTGCACACAAGGGAAAGAAAGCCTCATGAGGGGCAGGTAGCAGATTGGTCCAGAAGTATGATGCCCAAGAAGGCCATGAAAACAACCAGGAGACCAGCCGAGGGATTACTGAGGTCAAGTGGGACCCCAAGGGGGGTAGCGCAGCCAGGCGGGTAGCCCTAGGCAAGCGTGCTGCAGAGATTCACCATATCTACACACACACACACACACATTGTATATATGTATGGGGAGTTTTAAACTTAACTCCATACAAACATGATAAAACATCAAACAAGTGGAATAACATATATCATAGGCGAATAACATAAATTTGTAGGGTACTCTTTCAATTTGTAGCTTATATAATGTTTCTTTGTTTAGGTGTCCCTTATTGGGGTCTAGTATTATGAGTTTTTATTTATTTCAAGGGTAATGCTGCATGGACTTCATTTCGCTATTTCCTGCATGCTAGTTGTCATTATTGGCTGATCATATCAATTATTCACTATAAGCTAATCAGGTTTGACAAATCAAAAGAATTTAATTCCAGTTTTTGCAAAATGTTTCAGGCTTGGCATTCATTTATGATTGGTTGGACATATAATATTGCATTTGAGTTACTATATCAGTTTCTTTTATTGTTCATGATAGATAGAAAGTCCATTGGTTGGTAACTTGGCCCCGGATTTTGAGGCAGAAGCTGTCTTAGATCAAGAATTTGTGAAGGTATACAATAATTGTTAAGTCTATCAACCTAATAATATTGAAATTGAAGGTGCATGGTGGAGAGGGAGAGAGAGAGAGAGGGTAGGCTAGGGAGAGATATAATGATACTCAAAGATATAATGAAATGGAAATGAAATAGCAAGAGCATTGAACAAAATGAAAGTACTCACATGTAGACCAAAGAGCTTGTAGGCTTGATACTTGATTGATTTGACAACAAGCCTATGAGAAAGTACAAACACTAAACATCTGAATAACCAGAGAGTCGAGGGAGCGCATAAAGCTCAGCTCCTCCTGAGTTATTATAAGCATAACTATGTTTTAATACTATCATAAGATGGTCTGAATAACATCAGTTTAAGGCTGGGTTTGAATTTGAAATCCTTAATCAATCCTTGTCCATCTCGGTAGCCTACCCATTTGATTGCCTTACATGCTTCTTTCACTTTAGAAAGTTCAATGTTTAGTTGTTTGAGCTTGGTCAGAGTGAACTCTCAAATCATTGTACCCTACAGCCTGTGTGTTAGAGAATCTTAACCCTCGCTGCCCTCTCTTTGAAGTAGACTTCTGTTCCCTTTTGAGTAATATTGTACATATATCATTTTCATCCCATTCAGCCTGTGGAATTTCCTTCTTGAGGCATATAAATTGGTCTTGTGTATCTCCTTCTCATCTGTAAGGCATGCATTCTTCAACCCTTCAAAGAGTAGGATCATTCTATTGTTCAATCTAGCTTCCTACTCTTTTACTTCCACACAAAGATCGACTTTATTCACTTTTTTGTTGGCATCAAGAGAGAGAGAGAGAGATTAATGTTCTTGCGGGAGGCTCCGCGGGCCTATGGGACAAAGTACACCAAGAGAGGGCTCACTAGGGCTAAACTAAGAGCTCAAGATCTCAAAACAAAACTAAACATTGAAACTCAAAAGCCAAAACCTGGCACTGTGGTGGCTCTCCGGTGGGCTGCAAAGATATCTCGGATTTGCATTTATCGATCTATCTCTCGCTGTGGTGGTGGAGGATGTGGTCTCCTCGACCTCTGTATGCGATGGGCTATATCAAGAGTGACGCCTCGTCTCTGGCGTCTCGTCCGAGGAGAGCTATGATAGACTGGACCTCGATCGTGCATGCTCATTCACTCTTTGTGTCATGTGTGGTCTCTACATTCCTCGCACAATAGCATCGTGTTGTCTCTCCCCGTTGATCCAAAATGTCTCATGTTGGCTAGCTCCTCCTCGACTCCACGTACATGTTCTGGAGCTGACTCAAACGCATAGAAGTCCGTGACATGTCTGTGCTCGGGTCCACAGCATTCTGCACCTTTGAGTGGCCGACAGCACTCTATTGTCGACTTCATGCCTCCACTGCCTCATCCATCCTGATATCTTGCTGTTGCTGGGGATGATGATGATATTGATGATGATGCTGTGATTGATATATAGTCGACCATCGACATGACTATGTTGTACTTAGGACTTAGTACTGCATTTCTGCATTTTTGCATTTTTTGCATTTTGCATTTTGCATTGGTATGGATGCTCGTTTAGTAGCTCCACTACCACAGCTCATTATATCAGGATTTTACAGTCTCATAGACCCATCGGTCTTCCGAAGACTTTAATAAACTTTCTTTCTTTTTTTTTCTTTTTCTCTAATGTGTCACAATATAGTCTCTGTGTGTCATTGCATCTCAATCAGATAGAAAACAATGTAGACCTGGTCATGGAAGTGGATCAACCGTGAGAGTGGGTCAAAGACATTTCCCGCCTGAAAGAGACAGTGGTATTGTCCCCGGATCTCATAGTAGGCTGGGCAACATATAAGAAATGCTCCTCTATCTTGACCTTTCCCATCTGCATAACCTACAAATCCGTTGCTTTCTGGGTATTCTTGCAGCTCTCCTTGCCTCAATCCTTAGCTGATGGGATGAGACATGGATCTATCCAATGGCAATCCTCCGTGCATGTGAGACTCCTTTATCCTCGAGGTATTGGGGTCTCATGATGATGCCATCCTCCAATACTCTCAGGAGTCATGATAGAATTGGATCTTGGACTTTTAAAAGAAAGTGATATATTCCATTCAAAACGAATCATACAACAGGTGGGAGAGAAAGTACTCTATCCCTAGCCTCAACAATGTGGCAAAAAAGCCATGGTGGTGGTCTAAAATGCCACGACATCCCAAAAGGGGTCAAATGAAAAAATAATGAGCAGTCCCATGTCCTCATGAAGGATAATAGTCTCCCACGAGCTGCCAAAGAGGTGCCTGTACACCGCTCCCACTGACTCCTGAGAGTGAAGATAATCTCCGCCCAAATGGAAGCAAGAATGTCAGCCTCCTTGCATAAATGACCCCCAAGGACAAAAGAACATCGCGAACACCATATCTGCCATAGGGTAATGCTAGAAATCACCTCCTAGGCTGAACCTGCAGGTGAAGTAGGCCTGGAATCCTGAGCTGGTACTGGTACCAAAAGTAAGTCCTGCGGCTCCATGATGCTAACATCTGTGGGACCCCGTCTCTGGCGACACTGCATGAAGAAACCGTGGTCTCCTGGCTCTGACTCATAGAGGGCAAAGGCTCCAGATGCTCTCCCCCAAAGGGCAACACCCCATGTCATCAGAAAGGACTCGGATGTAACATATGAGAACAACCTGAAGATACCTGTCCATACCACTCTAGAGCTGGGGCAGCTCCATAAACAATGCTTACTAGATTCCTCTGCAAGCTGACAACGCATACACAAGGAGGGTCTACCCATCTGCTGAAGCCAAGTACCCACAGGTATACCCCTATGAATAGTGAGCCAAAGAAAGTAGGAGACTTTCCTAGCTCTACTGATGCCCCAAAAGTGAGTCCAGTAGCTCTGCAAGAGCTCTGCAGTAAGTCCGTGTGCGTGCCAATGCTGTGAGGCAGATGGTAGGTGATGAGAGTCTCTCTGCTGAAGCCTGTAACCTGCCCTCGTTGAGTACTAGAAAAAAGGAAGAGGACGAGCGCCTGCCACCGGAGCAGGCCACGCCCACTCACCTGGGTCCCAGTCGAGCTCCGCAAGAGGTCGACCCTGAAAAATCCAAAGTCTCCATCTAAGATCCTCTGCAATGGTCAACCTGGACGGATCTGTGGCCCATTCCTTACCCAGGCAGCCAATGACCTTGACTCTCTGCCAAAGGAGCTCCTGTCGGTCCAGGGGCTGAGTGGGATACAATTTGTGAGAGGAATTCGTCTCAAAATAAGTAAACGGTGCCGGTCCTAAACGAACTCCAATGCATAGCCCAGGCTCACTAAAACCACCTGACCAAGTAGAGATGGGTTGAACATAGTCTGGATCTGTAAGCATATCCCTCCACCTCTGAGGAATAGCTCTCATGATCAGTAATCTGGTGGCAGCACTCTGTCCAAGTGGCCCGTGTCTATCTCTGATCACCTCCTCTGACATCTCTACACCTCCCCTAAACCAATCTCCGACTGTCACAACCCCGTGAGCATGCCATCTGGCCAAAGGAGTCCTAAGTTCTGTACCAGGGGAAGATCCCTGATACCGAACCAGGGGGTTATGATATAGCGGCTGTCGTCCTCTCTGGAGGAGGGAACTGCTCTGATGAGGTGTTGTCGAAAATGATCCCATATCTGAATAAGCCTCTTCACTAGTGGTGAGAAAGCTGAGAATGCTGGTCCGTTAGGAAGATCCAACGGACTCTACCTGCCCCCACTGGTGGCCTGCTGCTCTGGGGGTGCACTGGTGAATCCCATGCAGTAGGAACTGCTTCCACGGCTGATCTCCTGGAGTCAAACCTCTAACAAGAAGTTTGACTAAAAGGGCTCTGCTCTGCATCTCAGGATCAAGAACTCCAGGTCCTCCCTGCGAGGCAGGTAAAATGATAGTATCCCATGAAACCCTGGCCCTAGTGTCCTCATAACCATCACCACCACTCCACAGGAAGTTCCGGAGCAATCTCCTCACCTGACGGATCGAGTCAGCATGAAAGCACCAACATGACGCAACGTACCACATAGTCGCTAGTAGAACATGGTTGAGTACCAGCGCTCTTCCAGCCAAAGAGAGTCTAGCCGTACTCCAGTAGGCTAGCTTTCTCCGGGTACTCTCAAGAACTGGGGCAAACTGTTGCGTCGGGGATACCTCAATGCCAACCTGGAAGCCTAGATATCTCGTGGAGGTGCCTCTGGGTATCCATACAAAGCCTCTGTCTCCTCCCCATGCTGGTGTATCCTGCTGAGCTCCAGTCCAGATGCCTTTTGATTTGTTCCAATTGACAAGTCCCCCTGAGGCTAGGCAGAACTTGTCAATTGCATCCGCAGCAGTAGCAAGACTATATGCATCTCCTCTGACTGTCAGTGCCGTATCATTAGCAAACTCAGTGTCCAGAAGCTCCTGCTCCTGCCGGATAGGTAGATGAAGGCCCAAAGCGCCATGACTGGTAGCCTGCATAAAGTATCCCATAGCCTCCGCTATGAAAAGGAAAAGGTAAGGTGCAAGCGGGCATCCCTGTCGTACCGATCTGGATAGCTGAAAAGCCGGTCCTCTGCCTCCACAGACCAACATCCTGCTAGAAGAGTGAGAGTAAAGTGAGGAGACCCATAAAATCCATCTATCACTGAAGCCTAGCCTCCTCATAGTGCCCTCCAAGAAACCCCAGTCCACCTGGTCATAGGCCTTCTCAAAATCGAGAAGGAGAACTGCAATCTCCTGCTGACTCTCCTTCGCCCAGTGAGTGGCCTCCCAAAAAGTGAAGATATTGTCCAAGATACTCCTATCTTGGACATGGATCTTGGACTTTGCTCAAGAGAGATGGTAGAAACAATAATATATATCATCCAAAGATGGACCAAAAGCATATACAAAATATAGGCACAGTGTGTTGGGTTATTTTGGAGCCTAAGGTGTGGAACAAGGCATTAGAGTGTGAGTGTCATTGTGAAAGAGGTTTGGCTTTGTCCTTTGTGAGTTTGAAAGGTCACTTGATCTTTGGCAGTAGATTAGATTACATTAGATTTTGTGTGACATCATTGATGATGTGTGTGTGAGAAGATAAGGCCTATAAAAGCCCTCACACCCATCATTGATGATACCCTCACTCTTACTCTCTCCCTCTCTAGCCATGGAGACACTATATCCTCCTTAGATAGCCTATGCTTCTGCACCTCCATTTCCTACAAATGGTATCAGAGCCTTTATCAGAGAAGAAATTTTGTCCCCTACCCATCCCATCCTGAGCCATGCACTTGCTCCCCCATTTTTAGATGTACACCTATTTTTTTGCACATCGCCTCTTTCTTTTGGAGGCCTGTTCAAATCTGCGGCAAATCTGCCACCCCAAGGAGCTTTCCCATTTACTCCTGCAATCATTGCCTCAGTTCTACTTGTTGGGAAGTCATAGAAGCTTTTAGCATTCCTTAATGTACAATGCATTTGATGTTCGTATACTTGTGAAGTGCCTCTCTGTGCACAAATGAAGTGTGCGAATCTAAATATCCCTTGGTTTCTCATATCTCAACTCATTGACCTCCTCAAAACAATGTCGAGCTCTTTACGTGCAAAGTGACGTGAGCCTTAGAAGAATAGTAGCCTCTGCGTGCAAGTTTTTGCAATCCAGTTTGAGTTGTTGAAAGACTCTAATCTTCACTGATTGTCAGGGATTTCTTGTTCAACCTCAGAGCTACGGACACGCTTTGTCTTTCCTCCCCAATCACTAGATATTTGCAAAAAATGCCTAAACGGACTGCTCATAACCCAACTTGAACTGACTCACAGCACAGTGTCGTTCAAAAGACCTATGCGGACTTGTTATCTACCCATGCTAATCGGCACCTGTGGCTGAGTTACATATTCAACAATAGCAAGACTCTTTTTTTTTGCAACGATGCTCCTAGAGAAACTTGGATCACACTAGGGAGTTCAATTGCAGGAAGTATAGGCTTTCTTGGCTTCTCTTTTGATCTTCCATCTTCTACTTGCTCCCGCCTCTTCCAGCAATCCTAGCTACCAGGCCCATGTACTGGAGGTACTACTTCATGCCTCTTGGCTATGGATTTCATTAGCCCCATTGTGTCTGGAGTGACTCAAGGTAGCAGTGATTACTTGACCAGATTTGAAACCGGCACCCCTTGAAGCAGTCCTAATTTGTGATGGACACGCCCAGTGATCTATCTTGGATTCAATGTGATCCTTGCCATTCCTTCTACAACCAATGATCTGCATATCAATGCTTGCTGACACAGCTAGTGCTTGTGCCAGGTCTCCTATGGAGATCGATCGTTCATCGTGCGAAATTTCGCTCAAGAAACGTCCAAACTTAGTAGTTTTGTGATGGACTTATCGAGAGACATACTTGCACAACAAATGGACATAATCCAAAGTATAGCAATGACAGAATTTGCAAGTCTTCTCAACTTGCTAAATCTTATGAGCAATAATGTAGGATCGTTTTTTTTGCTATCCCATAGATGGGGAAAATGGAGCGATAGTTGTGCATGTTGTAAGAGTTATCTAGATCTTTGTTGTGCTCTTGCAACTAAGCACGGCAGGATCCATGTCTTAAACTGCCATTGGGCTTGGACGTGTTTTTATTTTCTTGAACTATAAAAAGCTTTTAAGTTTTGATGTAATGGACAAGCAAGGAGGACACTATCACGAGTGATGATATCTATGTTTTACCACAAGAAATGTGGTCTACTAGTGCATCTATGGGCTAAACATTGGTGTGGATGTTTCCATCAACATAAGCATTTTTTGTGTGTTGTATCAATACAGCTCCTCTACCCTGGGTTGTCTCCCTAAAATGATTGTATTTTTTATTTTATTGAGTGAGAGCCTTAGTTGCAGGCTTCTGATCTAATTGGGAATAAAGGGGAATGACTTAGTGATGGTCTTGGCTGCTGGTCTCGAGCTGATTGAGGGGATTGTTGTAGCACAGGAGGTGCACACAATAAGCCCACCTCTTTGCAGTATCTCAGTGGAGTACCTCTTTGCAGGAGTCAAAGATCGGTTGCGTGTTGCCTTTGCTCCAAAGCGGGGTTTGTTGGGTTATTTCGGAGCTTAAGGTGTGGAACTAGGCATTAGAGTGCAAGTGTCATTGTGAAAGGGGTTCGGGTTTGCCCTTTGTAAGTTTGAAAGGTCACTTGACCTTTGGGACTAGATTAGATTCTGTGTGACATCATCAGTGATGGGTATATGAGAGAAGATAAGGCACTTCCCTCTACCTATGAAATGAGGTTGATTGTTACTTGCTTGGAACAACTTCGATCAACATCAATCAGAGTATATTGCCTCACTCTCGTCTCCATTGTGTTGATACCTCACTACCTCACTCTCTCCCTCTGTAGCCATCGAGACCTTCTATCCTCCTTAGCCTATGCTTGTGCATCTCCATTTGTTATACAGTGTGCCACTAGCCTTTCTTTGATCCTGGAGCATACTACTCTCTTCACCCTTAAGATGATCTGTAGTCTAGGCTGCATGTTGCGTGACCTTCCTTGCTGCGCATTTTTTGGCCATCAACAAGGATGTCCAGGACAGGCTTTTGTGAGGCACAATAGATGGATGCAAATGACAAGGGCTTGTGCCCTTTATATAGGACTGGAGAGCCCTGAATCTTGTCCAACCTAGTCTGTAGCACAACTTTGCAAGATCAAGTGCAAAGTGCTTCCACATCGCAGCCCTTTCCCAGGTATATGTCTGCTGAGTGTTCTTGCTCTGCCGTGACCTGTCAAAGAGTTCCAGAAACCTCTATTTGCTGCGCAGGTCTGCAACCTTCTAACTTGACCCTGGCAGTCCATGTGGGCTATCCTTGCACTGCTTCAAGCTGCTACTACTTAAGTCATAATTATCTAACAGCTCTCCCTACTATCCTTGCTGCGCACATGAATGCCCATGTGGGAGACCTGCAAATACATGTAGATTTGCCCCTGTGGCTGCCCATGTGGCATCTCTAAGTTCTTGTTGGTATACCTCCCCCATGCTCTCCTCATTTTGGGGCTTATAGGGAGGGAGGTGACGTAGATAAAACCAACATCTTCTCTCACCGACCCACCATGACCCAATACCCACATGTTGATTGTGGATGCCACATTACCTCCCATGAAGAAGCTAGTCAGAGATGTCCTTGTTCATAGTCTTTCAACTTGCAGCTATTGCTCCAATTTTGGCCCGTGCAAGCAAACTGTTCTAGTACTCAGGTACAATCCAGATAGTACTTAAGGTAAATGGCATCATCATCCTTGAATTCCCTTATGATCCTTCTTACAACTTTTACTTAATAGGGGGTGACATTGAAAAGCCTCTCTCAACCTATCTTCATGAAAGGGTTTTTCCAAAGAAAACTCATTGAAGCAAGTACTTTCACTAGTGAAACTCCTTTGAAGTAGGTCTTCCAAGGTAGTTTCGTTGGCGAAACTACCTTGGACAGCACTTTTAAAAGTGACATAACTTTCACATCCAATGTCCAAATATAGTCATTCAGTCACTCAAATTGATCGGAAAACCCCATTTGAGCACATCTATGGTGTTATATTTTGGAAAATCTTGCATATATAGTATTTAATGTTACATGTATTTTATGAGAGTGATATATAAGCCCAAGTTAATACTTATTTATAGTAATTTAAACTTCTTTAGAAACATGTCCATAAATATCTTGTTATTTATACTATAAAAACACTAGAAAGATATTGCCATATGATATAAATGTGTTTAATAAGTAATTATTTATGTATAATATTATTACATTGAGAGTGACCATGAGGGATGTTTCTTAAAGGAATTATTTTTCAATACTTTTTTTAGGTAATAACAAGGGTACAAAGGGATGTCTATGAATAAGAAGAGTTATGTTATGTAAAAATGAATGAGTGACTAGTCTGTATATTTTTATGATAAAGGGATCTAGTTCTAATGAAAATAAAAGTGTAAAAACCATGTTTCCTAAAGAAAATACTATTTTTTAAATCTCTTGAAAAACACGCTCGGATAAACCTGCTCATAGGTTTTTTCTCGTAAAATTGACGCATCCGTGCTCTAGTGGACAGCCAATCGTAAGGCAATGTTTGCTACTTTGAATCTTTCTCTGATCCTGCAACTTATTGCTCTTCACACTGCAGATGATTTGCAAGCTGGACTGCATGATGCATGGCCTTCCTTGCTACTTCAAAAAGCTGCGCATTCTTTGGCCCACCAATAGTGGATGTTGATGTCCTTGCTGCTCTACAAGACATGTTATTGCGAGGCACAATAGATGGATGCAAATGACAATATATATAGGATTGGAGAACCCTGAATCCTACCCAACCCAGTCTGTAGACTAGCTGATTCTATTGCATGGCTTGACTAGTCTTATAGACACAACTTTGCCAGATTGTGCGACTTGCTGCCACATGGAAGCCCTAAACTAGGCCTCTGTTCTTGCTTTGCCCCCAACCTGTCGAACGGCTCTAGAAAGCTCATGTTTGTTGCACAGGTTTGTAGTCTCTGCCTACAGCCTTCTATCTTGACCTTGGCAATCCTATTGTCCTTGCACTTCTCTAAGCTACTGTTGCTTTAGTCACAGTTATCTAACAGCTCTCCCTACTCTCTGTGCTGGCCACATGGCAGCTTGCATGTTGTCCATGTGGCAACCTTGCAAATACCTTTACATCTCCCCCTTGCTTGTCCTTGTGGAATCTCTAAGTTATTGTTTGTATACCTCCCCCATGCTTCCCTCATTAAAGGCGCACACATGGGGAGGTGATCTAGATAAACCCAACACAACTATGAGGCTCCAAGACTTTGCATGTCCTGTGGGAAAGTTATTTGGTACATAACCTTGTTTCATCCTTAAGTCATAGTAGGCCTTGTGATCAGAGTCCCATCCAACCACCCAGCATGTCCATCATCATTTGAAGATATGCAAGCATCGGGCTCCATTGCTCCGTTCTTGTGGTTGCAAATTTGAAACCTCAACAAGGGCAAGTTTTGCTCCCAACCGTCCCTCTATGATGCACGCATGATTGGCTAGACGTTCATCACCATGACTGTAGGGAGATAGGATAAGTCTCTTGGACCTTTGTGTAGTTTCAGGGACCACATACCAAAACTCTTGGAGCATATAGTTGGAACCAATTGTCTCTTTGAAGATGGACTACTCTATAGAAATCCACTCTAAGAAAAGGAGTAGGGGTAGAATGGGGAGCAATAAGGGCGTATGGTGGGGGGTGGGTAGGAGCTGCAAATGGGATGATTTTGAGAGCGAGGGTACTTGCGAGTAGGCATTGGGTGGAGGAGGAGAGGGGGCAGGTGAGAAGGGGTGTTCTGGGAGAAAGTGGGATCATGAGGAAGATTGAAAGCAGGGAGGGGTAATGGGGGAGTGGGCCAGCTCTATTGGCTGCTATGCTACATCGTCCACACATGCAGGCTCCAATGGCACTGGAATTGCTAGCTCCTATGCTGGAGATGAAAGCACATGGTGGAGAAGGGAGAGAAAGAAAGAAAGAAAGAAAGTTTATTAAAGTCTTCAGAAGATCGATGGGTCTATGAGACTGTGAAAAACCTGATACAATGAGCTGTGGTAGTGGAGCTACTAAACGAGCATCCACACCAATGCAGAATGCAAAAAAATGCAAAAGGGCAGTACTAAGTCCTAAGTACAACAGTCATATCTCGACTATAAATATCAATCTCAGCATCATCGTCGACATCATCTCATAACCATCATCATCATCAGCAGCAGCAGTAGGACATCAAGATGGATGAGGCTGTGGAAGTGGAGGCATGAGGTCAGCAATAGAGTGTTGTCGCCCCCTCAAGGGTACAGTCCTGGTACGTCTCTTGGTCGTAGCTCCGCGTCTAACCAGGGCCACTGTGACCCCCGTTGGTCGGGCTCCGACCCTAAACAAGGAGGGGATGTCCCCAAGTATGATCTGTGAGTCAACCCTCTGTCTGAGCTGTCGGGTCACATGCTCTGGGCCACGGTCATGTCGAGGTCTCGCCTCGTGGGAGTCTATGTGATCTGGCTGAAAGAACTCGTGATAGAGCTCTGAGAGGTATCAGTCGAGGAAGAAGTCTGCTCCTATCTCCGTGCTCAGAGTATCCTTTTGCGGTATCTGAGCACCTCATGAATGAAACCAGCCAAGCATTGCTGGTTTGGGTAGGAGAGGAAATGGGCCAAAACCCCATAAATATCTGTGAAGAGGCAGTAGAAATGCCCTCGGATCTCATAGTAAACAGGACACCTGAAGATGAAATGCTCCTCTATCTCAACCTCCTACATGTCACACAGTGTGCATATGCGCCTCTCCCTAGGTAACTGCTTTGCTCTGTTGCTCTCGATACGAAGTCTGTGTGAAGAGATCCGGAACTGCCCAAGGGAGCTCCTCAGCGAGGGGGGTAGGTGAATCTGCGTGTATCCTGGTGGATCAATGAAACCCTCCGCTGTGATATGTAAGAAGTGATCTTTGTAGAAGCCCAGTTTCACGGAAGATCACTCGGGCCCAACCAAGTCCGGAATGTGTGTAGCTGTAGTAGATCCTCACGGATAACCTGGTTGACCTTGTGTGATAGGATGGGAGAGAAAGGAGCATCCATGCTGTATTGGAAAGGAGGTAGTCTATCCATGTGGAACCCTAGTCCTGCAAACCATCTCTCTGTGCATGCATACCAGCACCTCTGGTCTCCCTCTGCTGCAAGTGCCATAGAAGAGAACAATGCTAGCCATGGTACCCTGCTACGCCCGGATGTGTAATCCCCATACTCCCTGACTCGGTACAGATACGTAATGACCTGAAATGCAGCATCTAGCTGTAATGGGGGTGACCCAAACTCCGCCCAAATGATCTGGTGAGGGATATATAGCTTACCACGGATCATCCGTGATAACATGAGAACCTGTAGCCGCTCCACCTTGGCCCACTCTAAATCCGACAAGTCTGGTCCCCAGCATGGACTGCCATACATCCCTGCTGGGCGGACCAAGGAGTCAAAAAGCAACCCTTCGGTCCATGGATCCTGAAAGTGAGAGCGGAAGCACTGTCTCTCTAGTCTAGCCAATGAAGCATATCCTCTACTCAGTCGCGCCTGCATCTCGCAGGTCTCATGGTGAATATGGGTCCAGAAAAGATGACCCCTAGATAAGTCTATGATGAAACTACCTCAACATGGGACCCATCAAATGCGAAATGCTCATCGCGCATGACGGCTCGAGATGTATTGAAGATCATAACCTTGGTTTTACCCAAGTTGACCTTCAAATCACGAGACTCACAAAATGACTGTAGTGCATCAAAGTTGGAGCCCCTCTGTTGAGGAAGACAAGAGAGCCACGTCATCTGCGTAAAGTAATATCCGGATCAGTGTGCCCGCGAGAGAGCAACCTACCTCACCTTGTGCCTGCATCACTGTCTCGAACTCGTCGATGTAGAGGCCAAACAAGGTAGGTGATAATGGGTACCCTTGTTTGACCCCGATAGTGCTCATGATCTTGTCTATCCATCTAGATCATGTCCGGACTCTGCCTGAAACTCGCTCATAAAGTGCCATGACAGTCCAAATGATCTCCTGGTCGTAACCCAAATCCTGTAGGCGGCGTATGAGACGAGCTCTCGGAACGGTATCAAATGCCTTGCGGAAATCCACAAAGCAACAGTAAACCCTATGCTTCTGTGCCCTCGCCTCCTCGATGATACATCTGAGCGCGAGAATGTGGTCCATGGTCCCATGATCCCGCCTGAAACCGGCCTGTCCCGCTGCTCTGAGTCCTCAGCACTCTGCAAATCTGCTGATTTCAGAATCAACTATTGAGGCATAAATCCTGGACATGACATGTCCAACCATAATGGTCTTGTAGTTCTCCGGGTTCATGGGATCCCCTGCCTTGTGGATGGGTGAGATAGTGTTGATGGTCCAGGTGCATGGAAACGCCAAGCAAACAGCTTCATTAAATAGCTTGGCTACGGGGCTAGGAGGTTAATCCCATATGCAATGAACTCAGTGCATAGTCCCTCATGATCCTTCGCTCGGCCATTATGAAGTTTCATTACAGCATCCTTTACCCCCCCCTTAGTGAAGAGGGTGCAGGATGTGGGGCATGTCATATGTGATAGGTTAGGGGCTGGCTGATTTGGGATATTATAGAGCGTGCATGCATAGTCAAACCACGGAGGCACAGATTGCGAGCATGCAATCTGCCATCGAGGAGATGTCCAGATGGGTCGACGTAGCCAAACGGGAACCTGCAAGGGTAACCGTTTCGGCTATCCTCATGAGGCAGTAGCAGAGAGCCAGCAAGGCTCTCAACATCAGAGTACGTGGGATCCCCCGCATTGAGGCTACACCGATGGTAGGTGCACAAGCCCTCATGACCACTACCCTAGGGGCGACTGAGCATAGGATTGAGAGAGCATGGCGGGTTGGAAGGGACCCCAACCGAGAGCAGCCCCTTATCATACGGTTCCATGACGCCCATGCACGACTTTCGGCTTTACGTTGTAGGTCAGCCTTACGAGACCAACCAGCAATCTCCATGGACAAGGCCACTTTCGTCTTTACGTCGTAGGTCTGCCTTACGAGACCAGCCAGCAATCTCCATGGACGAGGACCTCACTCCACTATAGGTTGAGGAGAGGCGTTTTCTATTGCAGCAGCAAGATCAGGCCCGCAAGGAGGGGAAGTGAGTAGTAGTACGAGATGGACGACTCCTTATAGGCCCCCGTCGGACACCCACCTCTCCTCCCACATAGGGAGGCGAGGTCTATGAGACCCAGACATCCGAGACCCTATCTTGTACCATCTGGAACTGTAATGGTACCTTATGGTCAGAACCAGGGAACTTCTCGGAATCCTATACAGGTCACAACATAGTCTTTTACACAGAGACACATCAGAGTCTAGAGCGCCCACTACCAGTAGTCAGTGGGTATACATGGGAGTCTGCCTACAAAGATGAGACAAGGGATACAGGAGGGGTTCGAGGGTCAGGAGGATTCGCAGTCCTTAACAGATCCACACTTTTGGGGGCCATCTCAGTGGAGCAGAGAGATCCACAATCCAGATTGCTCTAGATCTGGATTCGACACATGGATAGCCGGGATTTGTTTATTTCAGCTTGATACTTCCCTCCCAAGACCTCTCGCTTTGCCAGAGATATCCGAGGGGAGGATGGGACATCCCCATTTGCTACTCTTTATCAGTCCATTGTTGACTTTTCTAGCCGCAAATAAGTCCTCCTAGTTGGGGACTTCAACGCGAGGAATTGCGCTCGTCAGGCACCACTCCTCGACTTCAGGGATGATTCCACTCTATTGCCAAAATTTACCTTGAGGAGGCAGGTATGCTACGAGTTTTGGCTGACAAACGAGGACTGCTCACATCTTATGGGCAGGCCCTATTAGACCTCGGCAGGATGCATGATCTCATTATCTATAATGGTCTTGACAGATGGCCCGCATCAAGTGGCTTCACTTGCTTTCCACATGGGGGAGGCTTCAGTGTTGTGGACTACATCATGGGATCCCCTGCCTTCACATCTCGCATCACTGACTTTACCATAGCACCTCTCCCTCTAGGGGCTGATCATATCCATCTTTTCTTTAGCATTTCTACCCCCCGCCGCATAGCTCTTCCTACCCCGTTGAGTTCTTACTCCACCTACCATGATATACGCTTTGATCGTGATCACTCACCTACTTACTCTGGCCATCTGTACATACTTCTCGCATACATTGACTTTATACCCCTATTAGATGACCGTGCTGCCCTAGTCACTTGCTCACTACACGAGGCTGCTCTTCATGTCTTCCCCCACACCGCCCGCTCCACCCGCCCACCACCTTGTAATAGCTGGTACGATGATGAGTGTAAGGCTTTACGCCGTCAGCTCAGATTTGAAACAAAAAACAGCCTTCCGAGCGAACCAGAGATGCTACCCGTCGTCTGGTACGCAGGAAGAAACTTGACTTCGTGCACTGGAACGAGGAGGAGCTACTGAACATTCTGTTCAGTAACAACTCTAAGGACTTTTGGCAGAGATTTCTACCCCTCCACCACTTACTGACACTTAGGTGCACAACTGGGGTGTTCCCTGGGACTGTACGTAGAGCAGTGACCTCCTGTCGGAGCTGTGAGATCTCCTGTCTAAGCCCCTGAATAAGATCAGCCTGGACTCGGATAGCCTGAGACTGCTCCTATATGAGTCGTGCCTGCTCTTGGGTGAAGCGTGTCTACGCTTGTGCGAAGCGTGACATCTTCCTCTCGCACTCTCGGATGCTCAAGACCTCCATCAGCAAGTACTCCCAAGCCTCTGATGGGTCAGCTCATCCGTGCTCTAGCAGAAACTGAAAGGACTATGGCGTGAAAGTGTGAGAATGAGACTGGAGGCTGGGTGATGACTGGGTGAGATGGGTGCGGTATGGGGATGATAGTGGCCTGGAGGAGGCAATCCCAGCAGGGTGTGGGAGCGTGGGCTGACTGAGAGGCAGAGGGGAGAGAAAGGTCGAGTAGTGCGGAACAGTGTATGACCCCTCCAAAGTAGGTGTCATAATCGGAGAGAGAACTATAGTAGGAGAAGAAGGGAGAGATGGAAAAGATGTTGTCAGTGACAACCCCTCTATCCTAGGGGAGGGTGGGGCAATCGATGTCATGGGTAGGGGTATATCAGAGCCAGTAGCTGTAACTGTAGAGGCTGTGGGCGGAAGTGGAGCTGGAACTGGAACTAGATCTGACGCTGAGGCTAAAGCTGAGCTTTGGCGCTGAGGCTGAGTATGAGGATGTAGCTGAGACTGAAGTTGAGACTGAGGCTGAAGCTGTGGCTGATGCTGAGGCAGAAGTGGGTCCCGCCTTTGCTTTGCTGTCCACTCCGAGTCCACTGCGGTTGTAGCGTGTGTTCACATCTTTGAGTTTCAGCTGTGTCTGTTTTTTGGCTTTGTTGTCATCCTTCTTGGTGGCTTTATCCGTATCCTTGCCACCTTTTCCCATTTCGTTTGATTGACCCGTGTTCGGTGCAGGTCTTAGTGCAGGAGCAGGAGTGGGAGTGGGAGCCATGAGCTCCCTCCCCATAATGGGAGGTACCCCCAAGGGGCTGAAAAGAGGCGGGGGTGGGAGGGCTCAATGGAGGTGGCAGATGGTGGGGCTGTAGGTCGGAGCTGCGGGTACAGTGTCTACCCCCTATATCCTTTTTTAAAACTGTTCTTCTTGATGTTCTTGATTTTTTCTGCAGGTCAGGGACAGATGTTGAGGCGCTGTGGGGGAGGCTGTTGGCCAAGAGAGGAAGCCAATCAGCTGCTGTTGGTGTCGCGCCAGGAGAGAGCAGCCAATAGGCTGCTGTGTAGGCTGGAGACAGTAGGCTAGGCTAGGCTGGAGGCTAGGTTAGGTAGGCTAGGGGGGACTGTAGGTAGGGGCAGCAGTTTAAGGGGCTGTAGGTAGCCTGAGAGCAGGTGGGGGGTTGTCGCGACAGGGAGGGAGTGGCTGGAAAACAGGCGGGGGTGGCTGAGGGGTGGCGGGGTGGCGGTAGGTAGAGGCTGAGAGCAGGCGGGGGGACTAGGAGGGGTAGCGAGAGTAGCTGAGGGGTGGAAAGGGGGCTGTAGGTAGGCTGAGAGAAGGGTATGCTAGGGAGATAGTGATACTCAAAGAGAGATTTAATGAACTGGAAATGAAATGAGTAAGCAAGGACAAAACGAAAGTACTCACATGTAGACTAAAGAGCTTATACCTTGATACTTGATTGATTTGACACTAGACAAGTACAACTCTTATATAAGAGCACACACACATATGAACACCTATACGTATGGGATAACTCCCAATGTGACATGTGGCATCCATAAGACACACTAGACTAGAACTCACACTAGAACACACCAAACTGACTCAACTTGGCTTCATATTCTAACACCCCCCCATGAATGCAAGGTGGGAGACTACTGGAATGGAACCAAAGACAGAACATGACAGTGACATGACTACTAAACTGTGCAATGTTTGAACTAGGCATGGCTCTCAGAGGCTGAAGTCTGAGCATGGTTCAAAGGTTTGACTGAGCACTCACATGGCTTTACGTCCCAAACATGACTTAGAGGCTCATGGATGTATGAACAACTCAAAGATCTAGAAGACCAATGCACCAACATTCTGGAACTCATATGCCAGGTGAAACCAGCCTCAACAACGTAAATGGTGGTAGGATCCAATTAATTACTGCATACACATTAAATTGGCAAATAATTATGCACCACAGATTAAATCACAAGGGAGCTAGAGCGCTCCTACTCAGAAACAAGGACACCGATACGTTGGCGTCCCTTGCAGTATTTATTTAACATTCATTTGAAGCCAAGCGGATGATTACAAAGGTCTCTGGGAAGCTGCACCACAGGCAAACCACGCCCGCAGACTCCTCATCCAGCCCACCCTGTAATTCTCTACTCAACTCCAAATGGTGAAATGGCATCCAATTACTAGACAATCTTGTATCCTCAGCCAACCAAAGCATGCAACTGAGACCCCAAAAGCATCCACTATCTGTGCCACAACTACAATTGCACAACCAAGTGCCCAACCAATTAGACACGGCTGAACAACTGCAAGACAAAGCCCTCAACAGCCAAACTTTGGTGCAATCAATCAACAAAGCACCTCCAAACAAGTTGCCTCAATCTATAGCCACTACCGAACAGCAAGCATCAACCTTTCTTCGCAAGGAAAGAAACCCAAACGCAATAACTAGCCAGCAACCAATCAGGGAATGGCAAAAGCAAGCAATCTTCTACCCAGTATCCACAGAAGATAGGTCACCGGGGCTGGAAAACCCTAGATTCTACAGAGAAAGTTGATTTTGCTCTAGCACAGCCCCAAAAGCAGCTTAGAAGAGAATACCCATGCCTGGAAATTTACCAAAATCAGTAGCAACACCCAGAAAGCTCCAGAAATCAGGTCAAAATCTTCTGCAAAGCTTGGAAATCTTGAAAAAGCAAATTGCAATCTTCTACACAGTAGCGTGGATAGGTCGCAATCACCTGGAATAGGGTTGCAGCCACCTGGCACAGCCCGGAAGACCTAGAGATGAATCACAATCTGAAGAAGACACCCTGGCTGAAATCGCAATCAACAACAGGCTCCTGAATTAGGTGCGATTTCTACTGGCAGGCCCTGGATGCACTGGAATTGGCCCTGGCTGATGGCGATTTTCCCTAGCAGGCTCTGGAAGCTCCTGGCAGATGACGATTTGGCTCTGGCAGCACCTGGCAGGCTCTGGCAGCTTGCAACTGGTGATCTAGCTCCTCTGGAACAGATTTTGGCCTTCTGCCCCCAAAAACAGGGCTCTCTGCTCTTTTTAGAGTCCTGTGCTAGAATTAGCAATTTTTAATTGCACCACTCTTTTGGCCCCTCTATTGCACACTTTGGCCCTAGGAATTATTTGCCTAGTAATTGGGTGCACATTCACAATTCCCAAGGGCCCACTAGGGAATTTTAATTCCCCAAGTCTCGCCCCATGGCTAGACCGTTGCGCCCCAGAGGCTCAAGGTAGTCACGCGCAAATTACAGGAGTCGCAAATCAAAAGTCCCATAATTTCACGTCCTCATGACACCAGGCCTGATAATTAGACCCTATCAATGCCAATACATGGCTCCCACAGTACATCCCCCCCTTGACTTTAGGGACTAACTAGGAACATGGAGCCACACACAATAAATATAAAAGAAATACATCATTTTAGGAGGACTATCCTAGACAGAGGACCTTTATTGACTCAACACACATTATTTATTGCAATCATTTTTTGGAAATATTCTTGGACAGAGTACCCAAATATTCCTAATCATCATCTATCACTTCAGATAGATCATGTAAAACAATAGATAAAGCTCGTCAGTCAGGTCTTGTAGATGTAGCGTGAAGGTTCTCGAACTTAGCTTTGATCTCCGTGGCGGAAGCAGTGAGGTCAAAGTGATGGAGCAATCTGTTGTCCAACCTCACACCAATGAGGGCAAGCGCTTTCTCTCACGATGAAGTGACTTCTCCATGAGGACGAGGTTCCACGGTATCAACCTTGAAGTAGCTAATCCAGCAGGTTGAAAAGAATAACCAGCTTGCAATAGCTTACACACAATTGGAAACACAATGAGCAGGAGCAATGGCACGCATTTCGAGGCAGTAGGCAGCTGCAAATGATGCGGCAGAGAGGGCAAAGGTAGTAGAGTATGCAAGTTATGACTGAGTCATGAGAAGGCAGGTTTGGGTGCGCATCTCGAGGGTGGAAGAAGCAGCAGTAGACTGCATCAGATGGCACAGCAATCAAGGCTATAAGCAGCTGCAAATGGCACAAAAATTGAGGGCAGGGGCAGCTGCAACTGGCACTGCAATCGAGGCTGGAGCAGCTACTGTTGGTGGCAGTCCCGAGGGCAAATGGTGAGGGCAGGAGTGTGAGCAGCAGTCCCAAGAGTAGCAGCTCCAAGGCGGACAGGCAGGCAGGTGTACAGGTCTATCGGGCAGGCTGTATGGGCAGGCGAGCAGGCTGGTCCGGCAGGGGTCTGCACGGAAACAGTCCATACAGTCCATACGGACTGTACAGCCTGCTTAAAGAGGGCTGTACGACCTGTTTGCAGTTCGATGGAGTAGCTGGAGGCGAGGCTTCTAAGGCGGCTGATGGCGAGACATTTCGGGCTAAAGAAGGGGTAGTTGATGATGGCAAGGTAGATCAGCTCCACGTCAGCTCCGAAGATGAGGCTAAGGAGTGGAAGGGAGCTCAATCATGGAGGAGAGAGGAAATTTCATTTGCGGCTTCTCTCATGCTCTAGGTAGAGCAAGAAGAAGGGGAAGGTAGGAAGGGAGGCTCTAATACCACATGAAAGCACATGGTGGAGAAGGGAGAAAGAAAGAAAGAAAGAAAGTTTATTAAAGTCTTCGGAAGACCGATGGGTCTATGAGACTGATAGAAAACTGGTACAAATCAAGCAGAAACGGTGGAGCTACTAAACGAGCATCAACACCCATGCTGAATGCTAAGTGCTAAGTAATACATAGTCATATCATCAGTAGTGGCATCATCATCGTCGTCATCAACGTCATCATCATCCTCATGCTTGGGTCAGCCACCATCAGGGCTGGCTGGCACCGGTCCATGGAAGCAGCCCCACAGAAGTATATGTGTGTCAGGGGGATACTGATATGTAGATAATGATGGAGCGCTGACGACTATCTGTGGGTGCAGCCCGTCTCGGTCTCCTGGCAATGACTCTGCTCCTCCTAACCAGGGCTATAGTAACCCTGTGGCCAAGCCCCAGGCCTGAATAGGGATGGGAGGTCGGTCAGTGTGATATGCATGCCCATCCGCCGCTATTGAGTGCGGTGTGCCTCAGGCTCTAGGTCTCTGCTGCGTCTGCTATAAGTGATTGTAGGGTGCGTGCGGTCTGACTGGAAGAACTCTGTGATCTTGCTCTAACAGGGAATGGGTCTTGTGTCTGAGGACTGTCTTTGTGTCCTGAGTAAGTGCTCCCTATAGCGGACCGCCTTATGGATGAAGGCGGCGAGGCATCCCTAGTCTAAGCATGAGAGAAGTGTGGATAATGGCCCAAGACCGCCGTCCCTAAAAAGGCAATGGTATCGACCACGGATCTTGTAGTACACGGGGCATTTGAACGCGAAGTGCTCCTCTGACTCCACCTCCTGTCGATCACATAACATGTGGCAGGTGGATCCGAGTGTACTCTGGTGGGATAATGAAACCCTCCTCAGAGATGTGCAGACAGTGATCTCTATAGAAACTGAGCTTCACTGGAAGCTCCCTCGGCTCCAACCAAGTCCTGAATGTGTGTAACTGTAGTAGATCTTCTCGAATGACCTGGTTGACCTCGTGGTGTCCCAGTGGAATAGATGGAGCAACTAAGCTGTACTGAAAGGGAGGCAGCCTGCTGTCTATGTGAAGCCCCAATCTCTCTGGGCATACCGACCTCTCTCATCCTCCCATCTGCGAAGCCCATGGATGAAGATAGAGCCAGCCATGGCAACCTGCGTCGCTTCGTTGTAATGGACCTGTACTGTCTGACGCGGTGTAGATAGGTAATGGTGTGGAACGCCGCATCTAGCTGCAGTAGTGGGGACGTGCCAAACTCGGCCCGAATGATGTGTCGTGGTACTGATGGCTTGCTTCGGATCATCCGCGAGAGCAAGAGGATCTGTAATCGCTCCACCCGAGCCCACTTTGTGTTTGAGAGATCTGGCCCCCAACAAGGACTGTCGTAGATGCCTGCTGGTCAAACCAAGGAGTAAAAAAAAAGAGCCTTGGTCCGAGGGTCCTGAAAGTGTGAGTGGAAGCATTGTCTCTCCAAGCGAGCAAGTGAGGCATATCCTTGGCTCAAACGGGCCTGCATCGCTTGTCTCATCGTGAAAATGGGGCCAGAGAAGACGACGCCTAGGTAGGTATATGAGGAGACGATCTCAACCGATGATCCATCAACTGCTCACTGCTCACTGCGCATGACGGCTCAAGATGTGTTGAAGATCATTACCTTGGTCTTGCCAAGGTTAACCTTCAGATCATGTGACTCACAAAAAACTTGTAGTGCATCCAGATGTCGCTGGAGGCCCTCAGCGACGAGGACATCATAACCACGTCATCCGCATATAAAAGTACCTAAATCAGCGTGCCGGCGAGAGAGCAACCAGCCCCTCCCAGTGATCCCATAAAGGTCTCGAGTTCGTCTATGTAGAGGCCAAACAAGGTTGGTGACAATGGGCAACCCTGTTTGACCCCAATGGTGCTCATAATCGCATCTTCCATCCAGCTTCTGTCTGAACTCTGCCTGAGACTCTCTCATAGAGTGCAATAACAGCCCATATGATTTCTTGGTCATACCCCAGTGTCTGTAGGCATCTAATGAGGTAGGCTCGTGGGACGGTGTCAAAGGCTTTGTAGAAATCCACAAAGCAACAGTATACTATCTGTTTTCGCGACCTGGCCTCCTCTATGATCCCCCTGAGTACAAGTATGTGATCCATGGTCCCGTGATCACGTCGAAATCCTTCCTGTCCCTCGACCGTGAGCCCCTGCATCTCTGCGAATTAGCTGACCTGTGTGTCGAGTACTGATGCATAGATCTTGGACATGACATGCCCGATCATAATGGTCTTGTAGTTTTTGGGCTCATGGGATCTCCTGCCTTGTAAATGGGCGTGATGGTGTTGAGGGTCCATGTGTGTGGTAAGCGAAGGCAAACCACGTCATTGAAAAGCCTTGCGAGGATCGGGGCCAGGACGTCAATCCCATATGCAATAAACTCTGTGCATAGCCCCTCGCTCATGATCCTTCGCTCGGCCGTTATGGAGCTTCAATGCCGCGTCCTTGACACTACCTCTAGGGAATTGGGTGCAAATGGTAGGGCGAGGTGAGTGTGATAAGTGCAGGGCTGGTTGGTTGGGGACGTCATACAAGCTACGTGCATAGGTGTGCCAGACTTGATTGAGTTTCAGAGAGAAAGGGTAGGCTAGGAAGAGAGAGAGTGATACTAAAAGAGAGACATAATGAACTAGAAATGAAATGACTAAGCAATGACAAAACAAAAGTACTCACATGTAGACCAAAGAGCTTGTACCTTGATACTTGATTGATTTGACACTAGACAAGTATAGCTCTTATATAAAAGCACACACACACATATGAACACATATGCATATGGGATAACTCCCAATGTGACATGTGGTATCCATAGGACACACTAGACTAGAACTCACACTAGAACCACACCAAACCGACTCAACTTGGCTTCATATTCTAACAGGAGAAGCAAGAGGCTAGGGATGCTCCTCACAACTTGGGAAAGCCGTAGTCTTTGTGGGATCCTCTCCCTCCTATCATGTATATGCTACTCCTAATTTGGTGCAACTATGCACTCAAAGACATGCTAATCTTCTTTTTTATCACCAATGCATCCAACTACTACCTCATGATCTTGAACGGATTCAGCCTACTCTTGGTTTGGTACTAAAAGACAATCTAACCTCTCCTTTTTGTCTCCAATGTGTCCAACATCCAGTATTCATCGTAGAACATATTTCCCTTTTTCTTTCCCTCTACCCTAGTCCAGATCGTATTATTTGGATCATTGTGGATCTGAACCTTGTAGGTTGAGTTAAAGGTGTGCACTTGGGTACGATGGGATAAAGGGGGTCCCCTAAGAGAAAATTTAGGTTGGGTAAGATAAAGGGGGTTCGGGCACATCTTGTCCTCCCTTTGGCCTAGAGGAGGCCGCCCAGAAAACTATTGAGATTGGAAATAAAGTCATTTCCTTGCCTATGGGATGATGGCTAGAGAATTCGGCATGGACCTTGGCAAGCTGGCTCATTCGCCTAGACCATAGGATTGTTTGGTAGTCCTGAAACGTCCACTTTTCAGTGAAACACTCCACTAGGTGTCTCCAACCTCACCTCCTTTAGAAGGGGATCAAAGTCCTCCACAATTAAGCATACCTGTAGTATTCCATTGTATGTGAATACCAAGCCATTGCACAGGGTTCTCCAACACTATGTCGAAATATGCTCCAATAGAGGGAAGGATGGTTATGTACTCTTTGGGAAGGACTCAAAAGCAAAGCACAATTGAAAATCTGGGCATATCATGCCTCAAGTCCATTTTTTTGGAGTGAACCCATGGTGTTACCAAGGAATGTAGAACATAGATACACATGACTTTGCTCGACCAAGGACTAGGTAACCTCTTGCGAGGTGAGAAGGAGGGCAAATAACCATTCCATATATGATGACCTCTTGGATGGGGGACGAGCATTTTCCGAGCGAAATCTTCCGAGCGTCCGAGCGAAGGAAAAAAAAAGCTTCCAACTATGCAAAAATATGACAAAAATTGATCATAAGAAAACATAGTTTCACTTAGAAATATGAAAAGTATTGTAGGAATGCCTATTTTATACACGAATATTTATGTGAATCTTTGGGAATGGTGAGAACATAATGGGATGGCTTTTGAACAAACCCACATGTAGAATAGACTTCTCTATGAAAATTCCCTTATGATCCTTCTTACAACTTTTTACTTAATAGGGGGTGACATTGAAAAACCTCTCTCAACCTATCTTCATGAAAGGGTTTCTCCAAAGAAAACTCATTGAAGCAAGCCATCAAGGTAGTTTCGCCAGCGAAACCCCTTTGAACAAGGTCTTTCTTGGACAACACTTTTAAAAGTGACATAACTTTCATATCCAATGTCCAAATATAGTCATTCAGCCACTCAAATTGATCGAAAAATCCCATTTGAGCACATCTATGGGGTTATATTTTGGAAAACCATGCATATATAGTATTAAATATTACATGTATTTTATGAGAGTGATGTATAAGCCCAAGGTAATACTTATTTACAATAATTTAAACCTCTGTAGAAACATGTTTATAAATATCTTGTTATTAATACTATAAAAACACTTGAAAGATATTGCCATATGATATAAATGTGTTTAATAAGTAATTATTTATGTATAATATTATTATATTGAGAGCGATTATGAGGGACGTTTCTTAAATGAATTATTTTTCAATACTTTTTTAAGGTAATAACAAAGGTACAAAGGGATGTCTATGAATAAGAAGATTTATGTTATGTAAAAATGAATGAGTGACTAGTCTGTATAATTTTATGATAAAGGAATCTAGTTCTAATGAAAATAAAAGTGTAAAAACCATGTTTCCTAAAGAAATACTATTTTTAAAATCTCTTGAAAAACACGCTCGTATATACCTGCTCATAGGTTTTTGCTCGTAAAATTGACGCATCCGGATGGATGTGGTCACCCTCGAGCACTAAACTCGTTAGAACCCAATCTCGAACTTGGCATCTTGTAGGCATGAGATTGACAATGCTTTTATGTCCTATAGTTCCTGGACAACTAATGCTACCTGTTGTTTGTCCTTGGGGGAAGGGAGATCCCAATGGCAATGGGGATCGAGAAAGATTTCATATGAGCTTCTCTTGCCAGACCAATGGTCACCATTTGAACGTTTTGCCCTCCATCAATGCTATCTTTGAGGTTGCTAGCAAACGATATCTTTGCTAGGAAAGGTGAAAGGAAGGAAGGGTAAAAAGATGAAAATGGAGTGAAGCAAGTCTACTTAATAGTAAAAGATTGAAGGAAAAGCAAAAAGAAGGAAGCGGAAAGGATGGGGAAGGCTAAGAAACTCCTTGTTTATGGAGGATTTGGCTCTATGGAGGTATCTCCATAAATATTTGCAGTGCAACCCGGATTGATGCAAGGCACCGAGAGAAGAGCCTTTCCTTCTTTTGCTACACAATTAGTAATGCCAGGAAGTTTCAGCTCAGCCACACGATTAGTAATGCCAGTAAGTTTCAGCTCAGCCTTACAGGCTAAAAGCCCACCAGAGCTCCTCATTGGGAGAGTTTTCAGATTTTTGTTGACTCGCAGAAATCCTTTTGGAATAGACTCTGAAGTCCCTCAGGAATAGAAAAGTCACTCTTTTCTTTTGAATTTTTATTCAACGAGGGATTGCAATGAACCAGTGAAGGTCTGTATTCGGGGCAAGACTCTATTTGTATTCATTGCCTCTCTATTGAGGAGTCTATTCAGCATCGCTTATGGGGCTGCAAACAGGCAAGGATCATCTAGAAGGGGGATTGCGAGCTTATTGAGCATTCTCCTTTGGTCATGACCTAGGGCTCGCTACCTCCAGCTTTCTCTTTTGAGGCTCAAGTTCTTTATGAGAGACGTGACTCTTCTTGGGACCTTTCGGTTCAATGACATTTGGTTGAGTCATGCTCTTTGGATGATGTTCCTGGCTCTCCTTACAGATCTAGACATGCCTTTGTGGATACTTCATGGGAGATTTTGGCAAGCATATTAGGGTGGTGGAGATCCACTTTCAACCTTCTCAGCCTTGGATTTTTTCTAGCTCTTTTATAGGAGTTTTATTTTGTCCTATTAGGGTGTTTGTTTTCTCATGCTTTGCATGATGTACTCCTCCCTTGAGCTTTTCCCACAAGCTGTACAACAGCCTGGCACTTGTATGGACACCCTCATGAGGTCGAAAAGAGGAAGAGAGGTGGGGATCTGACGGAGGACAAATGAAGAGGGGCTGCAATCCCCATTCTCGCCTGAAATATAGCCCTTAGGATATAATCCAGCCTGAGGGGCGGCGAGGGAAAGCCCCAAATGGCAAGGCCTAAGGGGATTCACCAATGGCAGGAGCTTGTAGGGAGCCAAGCTGAAAGAGATGGACAAGGCCTTGGAACAAGGTGGACTAGCCCAAATGGGCTATGGGCCAGAAACAGCCTATGGCCTGCTTAAGAGCAGAAAAAGCAAAGAAAAACAGGCTAAAGAGGGAAGCAGGCAGACAGGAGGAGGGGTGTAAAGGAGAGTTGAAAGAGATGGAAAAACAGCCTATGGCCTGCTTAAGAGCAGAAAAAGCAAAGAAAAACAGGCTAAAGAGGGAAGCAGGCAGACAGGAGGAGGGGTGTAAAGGAGAGTTGAAAGAGATGGAAAACCAGGCTAAAGGGGAAGCGTGCAGACAGGAGGAGGGGTGTGAAGGAGAGGCGAAAGAGATGGAGGTGGAAGAAGGGCCATCCAGGCACAAATGTGGGGGCGGAAGGGGAGCAAGCAGCACTAGTTCAGGTGCGACTCTTTGATCTATAATGCAGTTAGAGAAGACTTCTTAAATATCGTTTTTTGTAATGACTAACAAGTTATCTAAGATTGGTTCTTGTATCATAAAACCAGGTCAGAAACACTCAAAAACTATAATCCAATCTTTAAATGTGCAAGCATAGACAAAACTTGTCCCAAGTAAGAATTCTTTTGACAGAAAAAGGAAGCATAAATTTTTGGTCGTGATTAAGATATCTCTTTTACAGGATTTTTGTCCAATCTTTTGAAGAGGGGGGTACATGTGGATCAGTGGCTCATTATAAGGGACATGTTGGTTAAGCTACCAGTCTTCATACTGGATTATAGGACTATTCGCAGAGAACCATTAGCAAGTTCAATGTTTTGGTTTAGACTGAGTTTGCAAAGCAGACCCTTTTTTAGAGCTCTCATGAGTCAGTAGGTGGTGCCTCCTTTGAGGAATGGAACCTTGAAGACCGTAACATATCAAAATTATGCCTTTCAAATTCAGCTATGTTTCAATCTCTTAAACCAACACATCTATCACTGGTATCTCTGGGAGAAGGTCGCAATGTTTCGTTTTGAGGATGGCTATAGGGTTCTCTGCCTATATTCTCAATGTAGCATTATTACATTAAGGAGTTTGATTGGATGATTTGAATCTTTGGAACTCCTTAGTCTTCCAAGATCTGTACTTAGGGAATCAGATGAGAAAACCATTGCAAACTTTAGCATGTGAAACCTGAATTTCCAGGCCAAACTCAATATATTTCATAAGCCCCTGAAAGATTTCACAAGAAATCAGCCATGATGATTTGAAATTAAGGATACCTCCCTAGTAGTTTCTATTTTTTATACTATTAATATGCCATTATGCTACATTTATGTATCCAGTAATTCTATTTGAACCAAATCGCAGCTCAGTCTTGAATATCAAGCCAGGAAATTTTTATGAGTATCAAAACAATTTGCTGCCCAATTATGCTACACAAGGGTCTCTGCACAATAAGATTCTTAAGTCAGATTCCAGATGAATATGCTACCTCTTACAACATTCACAAAAGAATATCAAAGGATAGGACAATATTGAATAATGTTGCTAATGAGAGTCTGTGGGTTTCCTTGTTGTTACAGCTAAAGCTTTCAGATTATATAGGAAAGAAGTACGTCGTTCTATTTTTCTATCCTTTGGATTTCACATTTGTCTGTCCAACAGGTTTGCATTATTCTTGTCTTATGTCCTGATGGCTACAGATATACAGTTTTACACTTCTGTACTTCCATTTAGAAACTGGCTTCAATTTGTGTTTTCTTGTCACATTGTCAAAATCTATGTGCTGAAATTAATTGCTTCTTTGTTATCTGAGTGAAAGCTTAGCAGTATCCATATGGGTCTTGATGTATATTTTTTTGAATAGTTTCATGGTGATGATATATTAGGCTAGTTGGTTTATTGGTTCTAATGCTTTACTCTTGGATTGCAAAAACCATTTACAGAGATAACAGCTTTTAGTGATCGATATTCAGAGTTTGAGACTTTGGATACTGCAATCATTGGTATATCTACTGATAGCGTTGTAAGTCTCTTTGGGGACCCTCATGTGTTCTTTATACAGAGGTTGATTATGTGTAAATGTGTATCATGTATGTGTGTAGTGCATGCATCCATAAGTGCATGTGTTATTGCCAATGCTTTGTTTTCTGAATGCACAAGACATGTAATATATTCATCAAATTACAAATTTGGATGCGCTTCAAAACTTAGTTATAGGAGCATTTCAAACAGAAGCTGACTGATTGCAGTTTCTTCTGACCAATGCAGTTTTCACACCTTGCTTGGGTACAAATAGATAGGAAGTCTGGTGGCCTTGGTGATCTTCGCTACCCTCTGGCATCTGACTTAACAAAAAGTATAACAAGGACCTATAATGTTTTGATACGTGATCAGGTACCTTCATAATATCAATTTGAAAAAATAAATTTGCTTTTAACCTCAACTTAAATGTGAGATAGTTCTCATTCCAAGCACATGAGTCATAAATTGAAGTTGAAATACATCAGGGGGGAATGGCCAAAAGGAGGCATACTTATTTTGAGGATGGTCTTTCCATAGCCGATGAGATGTCTTGTAATACCACTGCCCAACAAAACCAAGCTCATCCCTCTGAAACGTATATCCTATATCCTCAGTTGCATTGGAATCCCTTGTACATTTGAGCCACTTTTTGCAGAGGGTGTGGAATTTCCATCCAATTCTCTGATATCCTCTCCTTGTTAGGAAACCAAATCCTGACCGGATAGATGTTAGGTACAAGGTGTCCTTGCATCTAACGTGAGGTCTCATGCTTTCTCAAAAGTCTTACTGGATCCCAATGGCCATTTGTGTGAGTAATTTATCTTATTAAAGTATTTGTGTCCTACTTTGTGACGATGATTGCTACAACAGCGCAATAGCAGGAACTCACAGAGTGCTCAGAAGTCATCAACTCACAACACCACATAAAATGGTTATGTGTAAAAAACACCACATAAAATGGAATGGAACAGAACCACCACACTTCTATCTCATCGTTACACACTAATTTTACATTTGTTCAGTCTTATGTCTTCACCAAATTCTAGCCCAAATCACCACATGGGATCATGCCCTTCGACCCTAAGAAAGTTCCCAAAATACAAGGTCACTGCAATATGTAAATACAATGTCTACTCCCAACCCAAATACAATTGGCCATTGCCTAGGTGACCTGGTAGCTGTATCTTCCTCTCCTTTTGAAATCTCATGGTCCCTTTCTCTCCTTTCAATCTCCTTCTTCCTCCAGTTCTCTCCTTGTATTTTCCCCTTTCTCACTCTCTGGATGACCACAAAATGCTGGCATGCAAGCAGTCTCTATGCTTTGATTTTCAGGTGCTTGGATCAGAGGGGTCTCTACACTGTACAAATCAGCCCACAGCTAGGTGCTTATCAGAGGGGTCAAAGGAGAGATATCTCTAGATCAGTTCAACAAGATGCCCTCTTGCCCCTTCGCTGTACTCATTTGTGACTTAATCCATGAGTATCTTTTTGAGATCTCAGGCTGGCATTATCGGGCTTTGTCTTCCCTTGATCTAGGATGAGAAGATCCTAGATAGTGAGCTTGCTGAAAACACTGCTGTTTTTTTGGATGCCACCTCCCAAACACTCACATCTTTCAGGATAGTCTTGGATTTATTTTCGTTTTACAATAGGTGCACATATCTATTGGAATAAATCCAATGGCTTCTAGATTAATGATGAGGACATACCAGATTTGGGGGCTGATTTTGGTTTCACTTGGATTCAAAGAGATGATTTTGGTTGCACTTGGATTCAAAGTGGGACCCAGGGGAGTGGGAGTGGATTGATGAAGGGCACCGAGAGAAGAGCATCCCCTTCTTTCGCTACACAATCAGAAATGCTAGGAGATTTCAACTTAGCAGTAGAGGTTGGGCCTCTAGAGCTCCTCATTGGGATAGTTTTCGGATTTTTGCAGAGGTGCAAAAAAACTTTTGGAAGAGGCTCTGGAAATCCCTCAGGAATAGAAAGATCACTCTCTTCTTTTGGCTTTCTATGTATGGAGGGATTGCATTGAACCTGTGGAGATCCAGGTTCGGGGCTGACCCTACTTGTCCTTGATGCCACGCAGCAGTTGAATCAGTTCAACATTGCCCCTTCATTATACGACGACACTCTGTGGAGTCTTGTTCTCTCCAAGATGTTCCCTTCACTCTTTCAGAGCTGCTCATGTCTCGGTGGACACATTATGGGAGATTCTTGCTAGCATTGCAGCTCGGCATATTTGGAGGGCTAGATGTACGGAGGTGATGGAGGGTTCCTAGGTTCACTCCTCCCAATCTATGGCTAGTATATGGACTGATACTCTACACATATTGGTGGCCATCTTGGAGAGCATGCAGGGATCCTCCAGAGCAGCTACTGCCAGGAGAGGAACTTTTTTCAGAGTTTGGAGAGGATCTTCTTTCTTCTCTGAGTCTCCTTCAGGGTTGAGGTGGCACTTTCAGCCTCCACCTTGGATTTTTGTTAGCTCTTTTTGAGATCTCATGCATGACATGATGTACTCCCGTATTTGAGCTTGCTCTTGCGGTTTTCATTCATACTTAATGAAGTAATCTTTTTGAAAAAAAAAAAGAGAGGTGATTTTTTTTTTTAGTTTAAATTTTTTTGGAGGAGGCTCTGGAAATCTCTCGAGAATATAAAGATCACTCTCTTCTTTTGACTTTGTATGCATCGAGGAATTGCATTGAACCTGTGGATATCCAGGTTCGGGGCTGACCCTACTTATCCTCGATGCCACACAGCAGTTGAATCAGTTCAGCATTGCCTCTGACATGCGAGGACAATCTGGAAGGGTGATGCTAGGAATTTTAGCGTATTTCATAGAACACCCTTCTTCATGACTTGGGAACCACTGCCATGGTTATCTCTTACTGGCCCTCATGTGTTTTTCGAGGGACATGACTCAGACTCAGCCTTCATTATACGACGACACTCTGTGGAGTCTTGTTCTCTCCAAGATGTTCCCTTCACTCTTTTAGAGCTGCTCATGCCTTGGTGGACACATCATGGGAGATTCTTGCTAGCATTGCAGCTTGGCATTTTTGGAGGGCTAGATGTACAGAGGCGATGGAGGGTTCCTAGGTTCACCCCTCCCAATCTATGGCAGTATATGAACTGAGACTATACACACATTGGTGGCCATCTTGGAGAGCATGCAGGGCTCCTCTAGAGCAACTACTGCCAGGAGAGGAACTTTTTTCAAAGTTTGGAGAGGATCTCCTTTCTTCTCTGAGTCTCCTTCAGGGTTGAGGTGGCACTTTCAGCCTCCACCTTGGATTTTTGTTAGCTCGTTTTTAGCTAGGTTTTTTTCTCAGGCATGGCATATGTACTCCCACATTTGAGCTTGCTCTTGCGGTTTTCAGTCATACTTAATGAAGTAGGCTGAGCTTTTACACCTGGGACACAGGAAGATCTTCTTTGAAGCCTTTCATATTGGTTTCGACCCAGTGGAGGCAGATAAGAAAATCTTTTCGCTCTTCATCAGATTCCCCGGGCTTCCCACGTTTACCATCGACTTCTTTCTGTTATTGGGGAGCATTTTGGCGCAGTTGCTGAGATCCCACCCCTCCCTGGGTTGCCATTGACTGCAGCAGAGGCAACCAAGGCTGATGGGGTACCTAGAGTTAGGGTCCTTTGCAAGGATCCTAACCTCAAGATGGATCATGTTATGATCCAGTGCCCGAATGGTTCCTTTTTTCGCCAGAGAGTAGAGATTTCAGGCAGACAGGACCAGTGCAGGATTTGCAGGACCTCTGGACACTTTGCCAGGGATTGCCCCAGGAAGAAGAAAAGGCCCAAGAAGCCCTCTGGTACAGCTACCGCCCCATGGCCTCGACAGGGGGGACAGGGGGGTGGTATAGGTCCAGCACTTGCTCCTCGGCCTCGACAGAGGGGTGGTATAGGTCCAGCACCTGCTCCTCGACCTTCGCATGGCGGTCCTCCTCAGATTGGTGGTGGTACAGGTCCAGCACCTGCTCCTCGGCCTCGACAGGGGGGTGGTACAGGTCCTTCACCTGCTCCTCGACCCCCACCTACCTCAGGGGCATGCGACGCTCTGCAGTCGGTTCCGACACGTGTGCAGATCCCTCCTTCAGTTCACGAGGGTACTTTAGTGGACTCTGCTTCACCTCGAGCTGTCCCTCCGGTCTCACCTTGCACAGTCCGAGATGCTGAAGCTTCGACCTCCTCCCCGGTTGCAGCTTCTTCCCTAGATCCAGCGGTGCCAGATGCTCTTCTTGAGGCAGGAGAGGTCTCCGCGGCTGGGTAGACACAGGATAGAGAGCATTCCTCACTTCCTCCCTTGGATAGGGGAAAGGGGATAGCTTACACTATTGATCCTCTTCCCTCACAAGGGATCCTTCGCACTCCGGTGTCTGGCTTGCTCCACAGGAACTCGTTTTCAGCCTTGGCAGAGGGTTCAGATTTCCCAGAGGAGGAGTTTGTGCCCGCTACTTTTGGGGAGCCAGTGATTGGGTTTCCTGTTGACAGGGCTTCTTCTTCAGGTGCCAGGGTTCTTTCCAAGAAACAAAAAATAAAGAATAAAGTGGGAGATGCAAATGAGAACATACATGATTTTTTAGGTTAGGTTGTTTACACTGTGCACACATTGAGATATTGAACCATGAGTGGTGGGCATCTCGTTACACACACCCCCATGACCAAACCTTCTAGTCCTCCATTCCACAACAAGGGACACCCTTCAAATTTGCCAATCACCTTTGTGTTCAAGGTCCTGCAAATTACAAAACCATTGTTGAGCAATTGTTGGGCAATGTGTAAAAGGGGTGCCCATGGGTGGGCATTCAAACTCACAATATAATGGGGTGTGGCAATTCAAGACTGCCTAAGACTCTTTTTGGGTGCCTACACGTTGGGTTGTACTTGGCATATCATAACGAATGTTAAAAGGGAAGAGAGAGAGAATCGACAACACACAAAGCAAATGGCCAGAAAGAGCACACAGGTTTGACCAGAGAAGCTAGGAACAGGTTGGCTAGATCATGCAGCCCTTTACATGCATGGCTCATGGACTAATGGTCTACTGCTTACACCTTAAGGATCATGTGGAGCCAATCCAAGTTGGCATTGACAATCTAGAGGGGTCAACTGATTTTCCGCCACTTGGTTCCATCCCTCCCTCCTCGAGCAGGAGGTCTTCCCCTGTTGAGGGGTTTGTTTCCGCCACTAGGTCGGGTAAGGTGTTCCACTCTACATCCTCCCATCGATGAGGATTATTAGTTGGAACATACAGGGCCTAGGTGGCGTCCCACATCGCCGCCGTAGACAGCTGATCCGGGATCAGCTTCATCCAGGTGTTACTGGGGGTTCCATTGATATATTATTTATTCAAGAGCACAAGCTGGATTCTAGAGATTGTGCCAAGTCAGACAAGTTGCTTTCTGGCCATACTTTTTGGTCGCCTGCCTTGGGCACCAGGGGGGGCACTTCTATTTTAGTTTCGCAGTCGGCTCTCCCCTTAGTTGTTGGGCACGGAGTCATTATTCCCTCTAGAGCTCAGTGGATTATTCTTTTGATTGGAGGGCGTAAGGTTGGTTTCCTTAACCTGTATGCCTCCAACATTAGAGGGGAACGTGTCCTTATGTGGAAGACTTTGCTCTCCTGGGCCCCCATTGTGGATTCATGGGTGATTGGAGGTGACTTTAACATGGTCGAGTTACCGTCAGACAAAAAAGGGGGTAGAGAAGGCGGACTTCACTCTTTGGAGAGAGCAGCTTGGGATGCCTTCCTTTTTCACTTCTGTGGCAGAGATACTTGGTGTGATGATGCCTTTCTTATTCAACCACAGTCCCTCCTGTTCTCTTGGTCGAACAGGAGGCAACAGATGCCTATTCATGCACGCATTGACAGATTCTATGTAGATGACTGGGCACTAGACAGAGGTGGATCGGTATGCATTGCTGCTGGGGTTTCCACTTCAGACCACTTTCCTGTTGTGCTGGCTATCTCAGAGCCTCACTTGAGAGGCCGGTCTGCCAGCATCAGGATTCCAGATGCCTTTTACACAGAGGAGGACCTTACAGAGGCAGCCCTGCAGATATGGGTTGCTCATGTCCAGGGTGGGCAGCCATATCCATCACATGTAGCCGCTGCCCTTTCTGGTATTAGCGACTTCTACCGCTCAGTTGCTTGTACCAGGAGACGAGATATTCTCAGACGTGAGATTGGTGTTCGCCAGCAATTGGCAGCTTTGCAGAGGGAAGAGCAGAAACGGCTTTCAGATGCTTGGATTTAGGAGCGCCTTGCTGCAGCAAGGGCTCATCTGCTTGATCAGAGAGCAGAGTATGCCTTTCATGCACGGGAGTCCTTCTGGATTCAGATGGGTGGTAGAGTCAATAAACACTTTTTCTCTACTCTTGGCCCTAGACATAGTAGAGAGAGTGTATCCCAGCTTATTGACTCACATGGGGTTTTACAGATAGAGCCTGATGATGTCTTACGCATAGCTTCAGATTTCTATGCCACCCTTCTTACTGCTGATCCTGAGACACATGATAGAGAGGATGCTAGACAGGCTATTTGGCAGAGCATCCCTGTGTTGGTGAATCCGGGTATGCATGTTCTACTCGACGCACCTTTCACCAACACAGAGTTCAGGACTGCACTTTCAGCCCTTCACAAGGGCAAGTGCCCAGGTTCAGATGGCCTCACCCGGTCTTTTTTCATTGCATTTTGGGATATGATTGGAGACTATATTACTTCAGCCCTGCAGGCCATTTGGGACTCTGGCGAGATGCCTGGGTCGCTTACAGAGGGTCTCATCCACCTTATCCCAAAAGGAGGTCGCAGAAATTTATTGTCCCAGTGGAGGCCTATCACACTTCTGGGGACTTGTTACAAGATTCTGGCCAAGGCTATCAGCCTCCGATTGCAGCCACTTCTCCCTGATCTCATTCATGACACTCAGACGGGATTTGTGCATGGCAGAAGCATTTTTGATAACATTTTTTCTTTCTGGGAAGCTTCAGAGTGGGCAATGCAGAGTGGCCAGAATCTTGTCATTCTACTTTTGGATTTTGAAAAAGCTTATGACAGAGTAGATTGGGGTTTTTTGGAGGGCACCCTTCTACGCTTTGGCTTTACTGATGCTTGGATCAGAGGCGTTTCCTCTTTGTACAGATCAGCCCACAGCCAGGTACTTATTGGTGGGGTAAGGGGTGAGAGATTTCAGATTTCGAGATCAGTCCATCAGGGATGCCCCCTTGCTCCTTTCCTTTTTTTGTTTGTGGCCGAAGCTATGAGTATCTATGTTAGATCTCAAGCTGACATCTTTGGGCTGAGACTTCCCATCAGAAGGGAAGAGGAACTACTTGACAGTGAGTTGGCAGATGACACAGCAGTTTACTTGGATGCCACTCCACAGACGCTCACTTCTTTCAGGACAGCATTGGATTTATTTTGCTTGGCGGCAGGGGCGCAGATAAATTGGCATAAATCCAATGGCTTTTGGATCAGTGATGAGGACACTCCAGTTTGGGGGCTTGACATAGGATTCACTTGGGTTCAGAGGGGTGAGCCTATCAGGTATTTGGGCTGCCAGGTCGGCTTGGATATTTCTACCACGCAGCAGTTTGCTCCCGTTTTGGAGAGCATCAGAAGGAAGCTTCTTTTTTGGAGCTCAGCCAAGCTGGATCTTGCCTCTAGAGTTGTGGTGGTCAACCAGGTCCTCTTGGCCACAGCCTGGTTTGTTTGTTCATGTTGGTGCCGTTCTAGGGACTGCATCATTCAGCTTAGAAGACCGATCAAAAACTTTCTCTGGAGTGGGCTTGATGGCACAGCAGATGCCTTAGCCAGGGTGGCTTGGGAGACCCTCATTCTCCCTACACAGGAAGGGGGTCTCAATATTATTGATCCAGATTTACAGTGCAGAGCTTTACTTTGCAAGATGGTGGTGCGGGGACTTATGCCAGGGCAGGAACCGTGGAAGGACTTTCTTATCAGCAGCATACAGAGGTGCACACCTTCTTCAGGAGGAGACTGGATGAGCAGTGTTAGATGGATCTTCACCATAGCACACCTCAGATCACCTTCGTCCCCTCTCATGGTTGCCATTCTGAAAGCTTGGGCCAGTTTCATAAGCACTCTTCGGAGGATTTCTCCTTCCTCTCGGGAAGAGATTGATAGGCAACCCATCATGTGGAATGACAGTATTTTAGATGATCATGGCAGACCACTGGGTGCCTCACTCTACATGCAGTGGTCCAGGTGGGAGAGGGGACCTGCATCTTCTATGGGGTCTTGGAAAGCTTTCCGCAGGCTTCCAGAGGAGACCAAATCAAGGTTGACAGGACATCTCAGAGGGAGTGCAGGGAGGATCTTGCAGATTGAGGCAGCCCTTCCAGAGGTTTGGGTAGACAATCACTTCCTCCACTTGGGCAGGTACTTTTTCGAGAGGCGAGGTTCCGCTTCAAGTTTTGGCCTTTCGAGATGCACAGGAGGATGCTTTGGTTTTTAGTGTCCAGGATGGTGGCAGATTGCTCAGGTCCACAGAGGACATCTTGCTTGAGTCTGCTTTTCAGCCTATCAGGGTTGTAGGTCTTTTGATGCAGGGATCAGATTCAGAGTGGTTCCTAGACCCAGACCCCCGGCTACTCTCCACCGGGTCTTGGAGGCTCTGGCTCTATGGGGGAGTTCCCATCAGGTATTTGCAGTGGGACCCCGGAGAGTGGGAGTGGATTGACACAGGGCATCGAGAGAAGAGCATCCCCTTCTTTCGTTACACGGTCAGTAATGCCAGGAGATATCAGCTCAGTAGTAGAGATTGGAGACCTTCCAAAGTTCCTCATTGGGAGACTTTTGATATTACTGCGGATCTGCAGAGGTGCTTCTGGAGGAGACTCTGAAAATCCCACAGGAATAGAAAGATCACTATCTTCTTTTGGCTTTCTATCCATGGAGGGATTGCAGTGAACCTTTGGAGGTCCAGGTTCGGAGCCGACCCTACATGCCCTCGATGCCTTTCTGCTTCGGAGTCTATTCAACATTGCTTATGGGATTGCAGACAGGCGAGGATGATTTGGATGGCGGTAGCCAGGATTTTCAGTCACTTTGCCCATTCCCCATTTTTTATGACATGGGACTCAGTGGCTTGGCTTTCTCTTACAGGACCTCAGGTTTTCTACGAGAGAGTTGACTCCTCTCGTGCCATTTCGGTTCGACGTCATCGGATTGAGTCCTGTTCGTTGGATGTGGTACCACACCTTCCTTTTACAGCTGTACATGCCTCTGTGGATACTTCTTGGGAGATTCTAGCAAGCATAGCATCCTGGCATATCTGGAGAGCCAGATGCACAGAGGCTTTGGAGGGTACTCAGGTTCATCCCTCGCACACATTGGCTAGTATCTGGACAGACATTGTACATACTTTGATGGCCGTATGGACGGGTATGCAGGGAGACTCCCGTGCAGCCTCAGCTAGGAGGGCTTCTTTCTTCAGGGAATGGAAGGATTCTCCTTTCTTCTCTGAAACTACTACAGGGTTGAGGTGGCACTTTCAGCCTCAGCCTTGGTTGTTTTCCACCTCACTCTGAGGGGGTTTTTATTTATCCTTATGATTTCATGATGTATTCCGCTTTGAGCTTGCTCTCGCGGGTTTTTTCTCTTACTTAATAGAAGTCTTTTTCTTGGAAAAAGTTTTTCTTCAGCTTTTCAACCTCAAACTGAAGACCAAAGTGAAATTACTAATAGCACCCTATTGGATCTACTCAAAATCCATATGCATGACCGGCAGACCATGTGGAAAAATGATCTCCCCAAAGTTGAATTTTCTTACAATAATACCGTACACTCTTCTACAGAAAGACTCCTTTCCAAATCATCTATGGCAAATCTATATTAATTCCATCAATGCAAACGAATGATACAATCTTTGCCGCTGATCAATTCATAGAGGATTATGACTCCGCTTATGCCCCGGTCCGCAGAGCCATCCAAAAGGCTCAATAAAAACAAAGGGCAGCCGCAAATAAAAGATAGAGGGCCGTTGAGGTCAAGGAAGGACAATGGGTTCACTAAAGTTTGAAAAAGCCAGGCTGAAAACCAAGGTGGGACGAAAGAATATATATTCAAAACTCTTTTTCAGGTATTATGGCCCTTTCAAAGTATTGGGGTTATTACTCAAGTTTCAGTTCGGCTCAATCTCTGATGACACTGCAAGATACACAATGTATTTCATGTAAGTTTGATCAAACCCTATGTTGGGGACATTCTTCATGATCCGGTATATGAAGATCCACTAGATAAGGGGCTACTTTTGGTTATAGAATAGATCATCTTCATGAGTTCATCACGGAAGACGAGCAAAAGTTCTCTTGAAGCTCAAGGGATCTCCATCTACACATGCTAAATGGATGGGGAGGTCAATGTTTCAAGAGTTTCCTAACACTCTTGAGTGCTTATGAATAAGCACTTCAGCTTTTCAATTGAATAAAAGACAAAGGGAATGTCACTTCACTTTACAAATCCTTATCCACTTGGTAATTCATTTATTGCATGTCTTTATTTTTTGAAGTGTCAAGTTCTTTAAAATAGGATGTTTGCCAAAAGAATGCATATGTTTTACTACATTTAAGTTAGGTACTAGTTGTCTAGGACCTAGCGTTGACCCCCATTGAACGGGTTACAAGTATTAGTGTCCCACAAGTTGAGACGTATCTCTTAAGAGAAACGTAAAGACCACACCCCACCAGAGTACCCAAATATGGAACCAATCAAATGCATAGAATGCAGACCAACCCAACAACTATTAAAGAGAATGTTTGTAGTAGCCTTGGGTATATGCATAGCTATTAACATGAAAGAGTCAAAGAGATACAATACAAGATGACAAAATAATAGGCCTAATAGGTCATGTGAGAAGGCCAACCAAACGCAAACTAACACTAGACTAGCCCTTTGAATAGAGCTAACTGTCAAAAAACCTAAGGGTGAAAATAGAGGTTAAATCGGAGTATTATTGGTCACAAATTTTTAGTCAGACAAAAAAAGATTTCTTAAAATAACCTTAGTCCATAGTTTCATGCTTGGTGGGGCATGATGATATGGCATGATGAGGTGGTAGGTTGAGGTGGCATGTTGAGGTGGCAGCCCTGACACGTAGCATGAACACATGGTAGCCCATGAGACACATGGCAGCTTGTGGGAACATGTGAAGGGCCATGCATGAACCATGGCACCACTTGTCACTCTACAGGAATTTCAGCCACCATGCAACCCACCAAACTTCAAGGGAGCCAACTCCCATGCCAAATTGGGCACACATGGTAGCCTGGGGGATGTGGAGGGCCAGCATGAACCATGGCGCTACTTGTGATCACAAGAACTCCAGCTCCCATGCAACCCACCAAATTTCAAGGGAACTGGCTCCCATGCCAAATTGGGCATACACTCCCATGGTTTTGAAGCTGCCCCCTCCTACATCTATAAAAGAAACACTCCCCCACCCTCATTTACACATAGTTTTTCTTCCCCTCTTGCTGGTGCATACTTCACTGCAGCTCCTTTTCCACACAAACCAGCAGCAGCCCCTCCTGCAGCTCCTTCTATAGCACCTCTTCTGCAACTGCTTCTCCTACAGCAGCCTCTACAAGCAGCTCTTTCTGCTCCTCTGCAGCAGCAGCAGCAGCATCTGCAACAACAGCCCTCTGCAGCAGCGATAGCCCTTGCAAACAGCACCTCTGTAGCAGAAGAAACCTCTCCTACAGCAGCTCCTCATCCAGCCTCTTTCTTTGCAGAAACAACTCCTACAACAGCTCCTCCTACAGGCTCTTTCTCTGCAGAAATTTCTTCTACAGCAGCCTCCTTGCAAGCTGTTTCCCATACAATACTTGGAGCACCACTTTTTCCCTATGCAATCCTACTTCCAACAGCCACTCTCAATTTTGAGGCAATTCTAATAGATTTACATCATTTTTTGCATAGTTTCTAAGTTGCATGCACATAGTTATGCTAAATCAGAATCTCTCTTTTTCAAAGCTTTGGCTAAGCATTACTGATATGTGGAAGCAATGGTAATTATGCAGGCATCTTTCTCCAAGATTGGAGAGCCCTTGGAGCCTTGAGCACCCTAGCTAGGCCCATATAAAGTTGAGCAGGAATTGCAGAGTGTGGAGGATATTGGAAGTGTGTGGGCGTGGTTTGCCTGTGGTGCAGCTTTCAGGAGACCTTGTAATCAGCCTCTTGGCTTTATATGAATATTAAAGAAATGCCACAAGGGGCGCCAGTGTTTGGGGCCAATCAGTGTCTTTGTTTTTGAGTAGGAGCACTCTAGCTCCCTGTGATTTGCAGTGATAGAAGCCAAAAAGAGAAAAATTGCAGTTTGTCATAAAGGGAAGACCCTTGTAATTGATGCAAAATTGAAAGGGAAATCTGTCCCTGGCATTAATTCCATAATGAAAAGTCATATTTCAGCGTACATGGTTTTTGCTAAAGAGATTCCTCCAGTGAATGAAGAGCATACTCTTTCTTGTTTGGATAGAGAAAGAGTTGTCTTTTAAAATCAGTTTTCAAATGAATTGCCTAGTGAGCTTCCGCCAGAAAGGCCAGAGCATGGGATTGGTACTGTGTGTGGTAATAGTCCGCCTAATAAACCACCCTATAGGGTCAGTGCGGTGGAGCAGGAGGAGATCTTGAGTCAAGTTAAGGGACTCTTGGAGGAGGGGCTGATTCAGCCAAGTTCGTCACCTGATTGGTCATGCGTACCACCAAGCTCACATGGGAGATGCCTCCACACACACCATGCATGTGGGAGGATGCATTTATTAGGGGAGCCCCCTCCCTTTGGTTATAAAAGGAGGGGCTATTGCTTGATGCAACATGCTTATTCTTGTATAGCCACCACTCTTGTATTTTGATTTCCCATTCTCCCTCACTTTCAATAAAGTACGCCCCTCCTTCCTTGGTGTCTCCATCTCCTCATTCCCACTTGCCATTATATGCTTCTCATCCCCCTTTCCCTTGCCTGTTGTGCCATAGTCCCCTTCTTCATCTCACCCCTCCTCTTTCCCTTTTCTCACCCATGCGAAGGATGGGAAAGCAATAATTACAATAAAGAGCAAAGGGGGAGAGAAACAAAAGGATAAATAGGAATATGAGACCCTCAGGATCAAAATATGAAATGTGGAAGGATGGAATCTAGACAAGGTCATTGCATTAGAAGATAAAGTGTTGGAGACAGACATACTCATAGTGTTGGAAACATGGGAGCACGAGGGAAATGAATCCCCAAAAATCAAGGGGTTCTTAAAGACATCAATGTGGAATACAAAAACACACATGGGGGGAAGAGGTTTTGGTGGGATTGCATGTTACATTAGCATGACATTGCAGAAATCAGCGAGAGTGATAAAGAAGGATCCACATAAACAATATATGTGGTTAGAACTAGCAGCAAAAGAGGGAAATATAAGGTTGGCAGAGTGCTATTTTGCACCCCTGCAATCACCCATATACAAACAAAACAGCCATCTATTCCGAGAGGACCCTCTTATGCACTTGGGAGAAGACATAGCTCAGTTCTCTAAAGAGCATGTAATTATCCTCGCCGGAGACTTCAACGCAAGGACAGGATCATTACAAGGGATCATTACAGTGGAAGGTAAAGATCCCGTTTGGATGGAGGAAATGGAAGAGGACAATGCAGAAAGAAAAGGCTGGAAAAGGACATCCAGAGATGACGGGGAAATCACCCAAATGGGAAGGCAACTCCTCGCCCTATGCGGATGCTTGGGAATGCAAATTTGCAATGGCACCCCGTACTTCAAAGAAACGGAGGGATACAAATGCAAAACTCCTCAAGGGTCGAGCATAGTTGATTATGTGATCATGAACCCGCATGAAAGACACATACTTGAGCACTTTAAGATCGAAAAGGAGTCTATTGATTCCAATCACAGAGCAATATCTATGGGCATCGTAGGGACAAAGCATGTAGTAAAAAAACAAGAAATTCTTACGCAACCCAGGCTGAGATTGGATTATAAAAAGGCACACATATATGAACAGAAACTAGAAGAAGAAATAGCACGTTGTCAGATACCTTCCACATGCCAAGAAATGAGTGAATGCATGACATACTTACTGCAGAAAACAGCTCATGAATGCTTTACAAAAAGCAAGGGGAGGAGCAAGGCATGTCCTACAACCATTGGTATGATCAGGAATGCAGAGTAGCAAAAAAAGCATGGACAACAGCAGACACAACTGAGAAGGAGGACAAAGGTAGGGCCTACAGAAAGTTGGTAAGAAACAAAAAAAGAGAGTTTTTCAAGAGCAAACAAATTGAGAGCTTTGATGAGCTTAAGCAAAATCCCAGAAAGTTTTTCCAAAAGCTACATGGCAGCGTACCCCAAGAGAGGAAAGCATCATGGGAATACATGATAGATTTCGTCAAAGGCTCTATGAGAGAGAGGAAGAAGAGAGGGTCAATAATAACTTTTCCATCAAAGCTGTAAATGCTGTCATAATACAGGAAGATGTGGGAAAGGGTCTGAAAAAGCTCGCAAATAGAAAGGCTCTAGACACACAAGGGCTAGTGGCTGAAATGCTGAAATGGGGGGGTGAGAAGACAAAGAAAGTGCTCACTACACTCATGAATCAAGCCTTAGAAGAAGGCTTTCCCAAGGAATGGCAGCTTAGCAGGATCGTACCAATCCATAAGAGCGGGGACAGCAAGGTGGCCAAAAACTACCGCACCATCATGGTGAGTAGCCTAATGGCCAAGTTATATGGCACAATAATTGGAAAAAAACTCAGCAAATGAGCAGAAGAGCAAGGAGCCAGGGCACCAGGCAGGGTTTCTGAAGGAACATGGTGGAAAGAGGGAGAGAGAGAGAGGGTAGGCTAGGGAGAGAGAAAGTGATACTGAAAAGGAGGATAATGAAATGGAAATGAAATGACTAGAGTAATGAACAAAAATGAGAGTACTCACATGTAGACCAAAGAGCTTGTAGCTTGATATTTGATTGATTTTACACTAGACAAGTACAACTCTTATATAAGAGCACACATACACATATGAACACCTATGCATATGGGATAACTCCCAATATGACACGTGGCATCCATAGGACTCACTAGGCTATAAAACACTCCCTAGACACTTAGTACACTCATTTTTGAATCACTTTGGCTTCATATTCCAACACCCCTCCATGAAGGCAAGGTGAGAGACTACTGGAATGGAACCAAGAACAGAACATGACAATGATGGTCTAAGGTGAGGGACTCTTGGAATGGAACCAAGAACGGAACATGACAATGACGGTCATCAAACTGTGCACCCTATGTAACTCAGAGACTAAAGTCTAAGCGTGTTCATAGGTTGATCCAAGCACTCTCATGGCTTGAGACTCAACATGCTCAGAGGCTCACGTTATAGCATGGCTACATGACCAACTCATAGGTCTAGGAATATACCAACATCTTGGAACTCGGCCAGTTTTGATAACGAGACCTATCAAAGCCAATACATGGCTCCCACAATACATCCCCCTCTAAACCTATCAATGCCAATACATGGCTCCCACAATACATCCCCTCCTAGCTCCAAGGGCTAATGGGAGACATGGAGCCACACACCAAAACAAAATAGGAAAATACATCTTTTTAGGAGGACTATCCAAGGCAAAGAACCTTTGACTCAATACACATGATTTATTTGCATTCATTTTCGGGGACAACCTAGGGTAGAGTATCCTTGACTCAAACAAGAAAGTAGTAAATATAAATTTCATTCATTTTATGCATAGCAAGGGTAAAGAACCCATGTGCCTGAAGTAGCTGTCGCACAAAAGTGTGCACATCCTGCTCGTCAATGATGTGTCGAAGATGCTCATATCAAGGATGCCTCGGAAGATGTGTCGATGAAGGCCATAGGAGTAGCTACCAAGGGAGATCACATCATGACTCTCAATGTGCCGATCGGAGTCACTGAATGTGCAGAAGAGGCTCAAAAAAATGAGCGAAAGTGCTCAAGGGAGCTACCCAATTAAAGATGCAAATCGTGGGCAGCTCAAATCAGATTCGTGAGCACCAACAAATCGGGGGCACCCGCGAATCAGGAGCAAAGTGAGGGTAGCTCAGCTCAGTGGCCCATGCGCATTTGGAGAGACAATGAGTAGCAGAGATGGCGCACCAATTGAAGAAGTCACCGAAGTGTACCGAGATCAGAGAAATGATATTTGACTGTTTGGGACAGTCAAACACCGCAATATCGCAATGTCAGAGATGACGAGATGTGAAAAGAGTATTCCTCGCTGTCGGAAGCCTCAAGTCAATGTACCGGCGTGTCAGTACAATCGAAATGACTTGTGGGTAAGCTCGAGAAGCTCAAATCACTGATGGAGGTCACGGGAGTCCAAATCCGAGCAAAAAATGCCAAAAATAGCCTAAAACTGCTTGGAATCGCCTTCCGACAAGTTGTACAGACTCCTGGCAATGTCGCACATCTGCATGCAAAGGTCCGTACGGACGTACGGACAAAAAATCGAATTTTTTTCTCTCGAAATGATGTGGGACAGGGTCGTTTATGATTGGGCATTTATGATTGGGCACTGCCAAAATGTCAAAAAACGTCAAAATCGGACCTCAAAAGGTCAAAAAAGAGCTGCTGGATGCTCCAAAACAAGTTTTTGGTGACTAACTGACGAGGAATGTTGGTCAATGCTGCGGGAGAACCACGAACTGATGCGGGAGTGAGCTGAACTCACAAACGAGAACCAGGAGCAATCACTAGGACACCGAAGTACTTGATAGCGAGGAACCATGGCGAGGCTAAGGGAAGGGAGGCTCTACCATAGAGGAGAGGGAAACTTCCATTTGCGGGCTTGTCTCATCCTCTAGATACAGCAAGAAGAAGGGGAAGGTAGGAAGGGAGGCTCTGATACCACATGAAGGAACATGGTGGAAAGAGGAAGAGAGAGAGGGTAGGCTAGGGAGAGAGGAAGTGATACTCAAAAGGAGACATAATGAAATGGAAATAGAATGACTAGAGCAATGAACAAAAATGAGAGTACTCACATGTAGACCAAAGAGTTTGTAGCTTAATACTTGATTGATTTTACACTAGACATGTACAGCTCTTATATAAGAGCACACACACACATATGAACACCTATGCATATGGGATAACTCCCAATATGACACGTGGCATCTATAGGACTCACTAGACTATAAAACACCCCCTAGACACCTAGTACACTCATTTTTGACTCACTTTGGCTTCATATTCCAACAGTTTCGTCCTAAACATTTGACAATAGACCACTTGGTTGCCATACGGGCTACAACGGAGGGGGTCAAGAATAAGAAAGAAGTAGTCTACTGTTGCTTTGTAGACTTTAAGAAACCATTTGACACAGTTCCATGCCAAAAGCTATGGGAAAGACTGGAAAAGCTCGAAGTCCCTTAGGAGATCAGAGAAGCCACATACAAGTTATATGAGAAAGAAAGAAAGAAAGAAATTTTATTAGAGTCGTCGGAAGACTGATGGGTCTATGAGACTGAAAGAAAACCTGATACAAATCCCAGTAATGGTGGAGCTACTAAAACGAGCATCATCACCCGTGCTGAATCCTAAGTCTAATCATACATAATCAAATACATCTGGGTATGACAGTGAAAAGAAAAAAGACTGAAGCGGAACGTAATCCTTCGTATGTCATGTCGCCCTGGCTGGTGCATAGCCGGTGATGGGGCGCTGGCATCCGTCAAGGGATCTCGTGCGTCTCGATCTCCTGGAGAAGGCTCGACGCAAGACCAGAGCCACCGTGACTCCCGTGGGACGTATCCCGGGTCTAAACAATGACGGGAGCGGTAGGTCCCCCAGAGTGATCTGTGTGTCCCCTCGATGTCTCGTGTGTCGTGCTGCGGTCATCGGGTTGGGGTCTCTGTCACGTCTGCGGCTAGAGACTAGATGATCAATGTCACTCGATGGGAAGAACTCTGTGATCCTACTCTGTGAGGTGTCTGGTGGTGTGGCCAAGCCCCGTTGCCTTAACTACTCTCTGTGTCGGACCCCCTCGTGAATGAAGGCCGCGAGGCATCTCTGATCTGGGTAGGCGAGGAATCTGGAAAGGAGCCCGGAGCCGTCTCTGAAGAGAGAGTGGTAGCGGCCTCGGATCTCGTAGTACGCTGGGCACCTGAAAATAAAATGCTCCTCCGACTCAACCTCCTGACAGTCGCACAATATGCATATGCGATGTTCCCTAGGGGTCCCCTCTGCTCTGCCGCTCTCTATGCGGAGGTGGTGTGATGATACCCGAAACTGTCCGTAGTGAGTGAGGCATATGAAGCTCAATGTGATGAATCCCTCCTCCGAAATACGAAATACGAAGACAGTGGTCTCTGTAGAAACTCAGCTTCACTGGAAGCTCCCTCGACTCCAACCAGGTCCTAAAGGTGTGTAGCTGCAGGAGATCCTCTCGAATGACCTGGTTGGTGTGTGGCCCGATCGGGATGGTGGGTGGGAGTACTAGCTGAATTAGTGCAACCACTTGTAGATGGCTCATACTCTGAAGGAAAAGTTATCATAAGCAGTGACATAGGAGTCGAGCAAGGCTGCCCCCTCTCACCAACTCTCTTTGGTTTGTTCATCGATGAATTGGAAGAGTGGATGAGAACACACAGCGGCGAAGGTGTCCAGATTGCAGGTTATGCCCTCTTATTGCTTATTTATGCAGATGATGTAGTCTTGCAAAAAGCAAGAAAGAGATGCAAACACATTTGGATACACTGGGAAAATTCTGCAAACACTCAAGAATGCAAGTCAACATATCCAAGACAAAAGTGATGGTGATTGGGACTCATAATAAATAGGTTGATTTCACTTTTGAGGGGGAGCCTCCGGACGGTGTCACTACATACAAATATTTGGGTCTGGAATTTGTAGACACTTACAAGTGGAATGCATGTGTGGAAAGAAGAATCCTGGGAGGTTTGAAAGCTTTATATAGCTTCCAAAACAAGTGCAAAAAGGCACACTTATGGAACAGCTATGGAATGCAGAAATACCTCGGGGAAGACATATTAATATTTAAAAGACATTTAATCTGCAAAATCAGAACCAGCTCACATGATCTCGAGGTGGAGAGGGGAAGATGGGCAAGACCCAAGGTACCAAGAGAGGAAAGAGTATGTTAAATTTTCCCCGCATAAGAAGTAGAAAATGAGCAACATGTACTCCTAACATGTCCAGCATATGCGCAAATCAGAGAATGTTATAGGGGCAATGGAAGCAACCTGAAATCCCTACTGCAGTGGCCAGCCAAAGAGCTAGGAAACTACATAAAGGAAATTTTAGAATATCGCAACAAAGTACTTGGTCTAGCACATAGGCTAGCACAACAAGTACTCACTGCATAGCACATTTATGCTATTTTCTTTCAATGGATGTAAACAATCACTACTTGTTGATAGTGATCACTGTCCCATAGATCCTGAAGGGTCTCACGAGGACATTAATACAATCATATCATCTCTCTCTCTCTCTCTCTCTCTCTCCCTCCCTCCCATTATCCCATGGCTCTAGAGCATCGCCATGCTTAGCGCCTGATGGCGTGTGGTGGTTTCTTTTCCCCATAATAGAAAAGTTGTGTGGCTTTCTAGATGGTTCTTGGCGTATGTGTATCGATTACCACGCCTTGAACAAGATCACTATTAAGAATCGCTTTTCGATACCCAGGATAGCTGATATTCTGGATAGGTTGAAGGGGGGAGCTGTATTTTCCCACATTGATTTGAAGAGTGGGTATCACCAGGTTCGCATCCGCCTAGAAGATGTACATAAGACGGCATTCAAGACTTCTTTTGGGTTATATGAGTTCTTGGTCATCCTTTTCAGACTCATGATTGCTCCTGCGACATTTAATCGCATGATGGACAGGATCTTTCAGAATCACAGAGCCTTTGTTAGTATGTTCTTTGATGACATGATTGTGTTTTCGAAAGATGAAGAGGAGCATTGGGAGCATCTGGTAATTATGTTTACAGAGCTGAAGAAACAGTGGTTGTTTATTAACCCCAAGAAGGGTGAGTTTTTCATGGCTGAAATTCATTTTCTGGCATATTGTTTCCAAGGATGGGGTCCGGAAGGATCTGGCTTAAGTGGAGGCCATAAAGAGTTGGCCACAACCGAAGAACTTGCATGAAGTCCGGAGTTTCTTGGGCTTGTGTTCATACTACCGCCGCTTTATCCATCATTTTGCAAATATTGCAGCTCCTATGCATGCACTGTCAAAGAAAGAAAGGGCGTTCCTGTGAACAAAGGAAGTAAATGACTCTTTTGAGGAGCTGAAGCAGAAGCTTATAACAGATCCGGTGCTAATTTTATCTGATTTGCGGAAATCTTTTCATGTGCATGCGGATGCCTGTGGTGGTAAGAATGATATTGGAGCTGTTCTAACACAGGATGGGCACCCTGTAGCCTATGAGAGTCCCATACTACAGCCAGCTGAGAAGTATTTGCAGATTTATGGGAAGGAGATGTTGGCTGTACTTCATGCCTTGTCCACTTGGAAACATTATCTTCTGGGAGCTGATTTCTTTTGAGGATATGGTGGCTCTTCTTTTGGAGAAAGATAGAAGGAATCTAGATGAGGACAAACCTCCTGACACCGAACTTGCTCTTGCATCCAATCCCACTTGGAAGGGAAGCAAGAAGATACAATGCCGCTATTGTAAGCGGTTTGGGCATAAAGAAGCATCTTGTTACCAAAAGAAAGAGAAAGAGCAAGCACAATATCATGCACACTTGGTTGCTACAGAGGAGAAAACTCTACTTGAAGATCCATCATGCGAGATCTTTGCTGGCATTGCTCAAGTCACCGAGTCTTTTGAGGACCACTTTTGTTTCTAATTCAGTCCTTGCGTGTAGGGTACTCTGCCCGGGTTGCTCCCTAACATGAATGCAATAGGAGTGTCCTTATGCGTTCTTAAGTCAATAACAGGTACTCTGCCTTGAGTAGTCCCTCTAAAATGATTGTATTCCTTTTTTTGTGAGCCTTAGCCATTGAGATGTCCACTTGCACCCACATCGGAGAAAGGGGGGGTGACTAAGTGATGGTCTCCGTTGCTGGTCGCAAGCTGATTAAGTGGATTACTGTAACACTGCAGGTGTTGACAATATAGGCCTGCTCTCTGCAGTATTGCGGTAGAATTGGAGATCGGTTACTTCTTGCCGAGGGTCTCACCACCATCGCTCCGAGGGGGGGTGTTGGAGCATTTTGGAGCTTAGGTAGTGTGATGCGATGATACCAAGCACGTGGTGCTTGTTTTAAACCATATAATGCTTTCTGTAACTTGCACAATTTGTGTCCTGCCTTGCAACACTAAAGCCTGGAGGTTGCTTCACATATACCTCCTCTTTGAGGTCTCCATTCAAGAAGGTTGTCTTGACATCAAACTGATAGATTGGCCAACCATATGCGGCAGCCATGGCCACAACACACCTGATAGTAGTCATCTTGGCCACAAGAGCAAATCTATCCTCATAGTCATGCCTTTATCTTGTGAATATACCCGGGAAACCAAGCGTGCCTTATATTTTTCCACTTCACCATTGGCATGATATTTCACCTTGTATACCCACTACGTGCCAATGACAGATCTATCCACTAGTAGATCTATTACTTCCCATGTAGAATTCTTCTGATTGAAAACATCTTTGATTTCATGGCCTACATCCACAGAGGATTACATTGTGCCTCCTGAAAATCGGCAGGCTCCTCTGTAGCTTCCATTACCTGTGGTCATCAATGCATAGTTGACTTCATGAAGTCTCTTGGTAGCACCCCTTGTCCTATCAAGAATAGGCTGATCGCCAGCATCTTGGAGAGTGGGAACTGAAATTACTGGTTTTTGTACTGGAGCAGGCTGAGACTTTGGTCTTCTTTGATAAGTAATAATTTGTTGTTCAACAACGTTTTCCTCTGGCTGCGTGGGCATTTCTTGCTATTCTGAATTTTCTGTTTGGGGCTGCAACACACCATCTAAAGCCTCACTAAAATCAATGACAGTTAAAGGAGTGGACCCAAATATTAAATATCTTTCATATCAATGTAGCCCTCTGCTTCACTACTAACAATGAGCTTTCATGTGACTAGATTCCACAACCTATAGCCTTTGCTTGCTTGGTTGTATCCAACAAAGATGCATTTAGTCCCTTTGTTATCCAACTTAGACCTGTTTTTGTCCGGAACCAAAGCAGATGCCACTGAGCAAAAAATACGGATGTGCCCAATTTTGGGAGGTTTACCATAAAGTGCCTGAAAAGGTGCGATGCTTCCCAAAGCTTGGTGGGATATCTATTCTGAATATATGCAGGTGTAATCACAGCTTCTCACAAAAATTATTTGGACAAATTCCTCTGAGAAAGCATGCAGCGGGTCATCTCCAAGAGAGACTTGTTTTCCCTCTCGGCCACAGGATTTTGTTTAGGAGTGTATGGAGTTGTAAATGGATGCTTGATGCCATGCTGTCTTGCAAATAGTCATTGAACTTTTGAAGGCATGTGATAGATACTCTCCTCCATTATCAGAAGGCAATGTTTTGATCTTGGCATCCAATTTGTTTTCCATCAACTGCTTATATTCTTGAAAGAAACTTAGATATGTGATCCAAGAAAGAGATGCACTGTAGCGCACAGATTGGTGTATCGGATGCTTCTTCCCTCAGGTTCTTCTACTTTCGAAACTGCATCAATAATGCGCAATCCACAACTCAACCTGTGTACCCTGTAGACTCTATGGCAATCTGAACCTTCAGAAAAAGTCCCAGTGTACCTTCCCCTATCAAATAGTAGAGAATCCCCTCTGTATTTGTCTGAGATCTACTGGAACAAAGAAGCTCGATTTTCATCTTGCTCAACAGGATCAATTGTGGGGCGCACAACAGCAGTTCGTGCCCGATCTGGTTTCCCTTTGCGAACGTTGATTGTGTGCAGCAGTTCATGTGTCGCCACTGTCCGTCGTGTTTTTTTAGTTCTTTTTCTTGCATAGTTGCTTCCTCCTTATGTAAACGGAAACCTTAGGAAATGAACCTTAAGAAAGATGTAAACCAAGGAATTACAGTGCCGCACATGAAGAAACACGATGCCCAAGCCTGGTGCTTGTTCCTTCGCCGTCACACAGCAAGAAACACGTGGCCCAAGCCTGGTGCTTGTCTCCACTTTGCCCACACCTCACTTTTGATAGGTGACGCCCCTTCCTGCAGACGATTCCTTCAGCTAGGTGCTACAGAGACTGAGCTCGCACCAAGTTATGAACGCACATTGATCTTCTCCACACTTGCAATCTCAGCACGTCCAATCACTCCACCCTTGGCAACCTCTCTCTAATACCATATGTAGGAACACAAAGTGAGGGAAAGACCCGGACAGCAGCATGAGCATACACAGCAAGAGAGAGAGAGAGAGATAGATAGATAGATATATATATATTAACGTCTCTAAAAGGCCAAACGGCCTATGAGACTAAAACAGTTGATAGAGAGAGAGAGAGAGAGAGAGAGAGAACCAAAGTGAACCAACTAGATAAGGAATGAACACAATGAGTGATAGTACATCTAGTGACCACTAGACTAAACTACATGTCCATACCCGTGACATAAATGTCCTACACTTCCCTCTCCCTACTTCAATGAAAACCTAGAAGCAAAGAGTGTGTGTACCAAGAGTGTTCGAGAGCAAGATGGATTAGAAGAGCCTATCATTAGACTGAGAGCGTAGAAGCTTCTTACAAATTAGCACCACAAAACAAAAACCATGGGATAAATGCAGGAGGACTTTCAGAGAGAAAAGTAGTAATGAAAGAAAAAAGCTCAAGAAAGGATGGGTTAAATAGTCAGAAAGTAGAGAAAATTATGGTGGGATGGTTAGGACCCTTGGAAAGAGGGCAACTAGCTGAGGCAGTGGTGATGAAAGTACTGCAACTCAGCATGAAGGCTGGGACCAACAGCAAGGAGAGGCGCCACGTCACTGTGAGAGTCAGTGACCACCCCTTCATCCTAATGTATACACATTTGTAGTATTATGGATCATTGGCCCATCCGACATCGTTGGGTTTGAAAATTCTGACAGGTTGCTTATTTTATATGTGACTTAAGCATGGGGTACTTTCTATCTACTACTTATCACTGCAAGAAAAATGAATGTTATCTTTCAGCTAGCAGCCATTGGTTATCTTAATGAAGCTGTAATGTGGCTCCCTCCTCTTGACATTGCATTGTTCAGATCTTGCACACATTACTCAAATATTGCAAGCTTCCTATAGGTGTAGTCTGCTGCAGCCTGCTTTTTTTCCTGCTGGCCAGCCTGAAATGCATCATGTGTCAGAGGTGCTTCTGGAGGAGACTCTGGAAATCCCACAGGAATAGAAAGATCACTATCTTCTTTTGGCTCTCTATCCATGGTGGGATTGCAGTGAACCTTTGGAGGTCCAGGTTCGGAGCTGTCCCTACTTGCCCTCGCTGTCTCTCTGCTTCGGAGACTATTCAGCATTGCTTATGGGATTGCAGAAAGGCGAGGATGATTTGGATGGGGGTAGCCAGGATATTCAGTCACTTTGCCCACTCCCCATTCTTTATGACATGGGGCTCAGTGGCTTGGCTTTCTCTTATAGGGCCTCAAGTATTCTATGAGAGATTTGACTCCTCTCGGGCCATTTCGGTTCGACGTCATCAGACTGAGTCCTGTTCGTTGGATGTGGTACCACACCTTCCTTTTACAGCTGTACATGCCTCTGTGGATACTTCTTGGGAGATTCTAGCGAGCATAGCATCCTGGCATATCTGAAGAGCCAGATGCACAGAGGCTTTGGAGGGTACTCAGGTTCATCCCTCGCACACATTGGCTAGTATCTGGACAGACACCGTACATACTTTGATGGCCGTATGGACGGGTATGCAGGGTTTTTTATTTATCCTCATGATTTCATGATGTATTCCGCTTTGAGCTTGCTCTTGCGGGTTTTTTCTCTTACTTAATAGAAGTCTCTTTCTTGGAAAAAAAAAAAAAAAAAAAAGCATCATGTGTAGTATGGTTAAAAATGCTGAGGATTCCTTGATTTCCGCCATATGATTTTGGTATCCTGTGATAGATATAAAAAATTTGATGGATTGAATTCCTTCATTTGCTGCCATATCATTTTGATATTCTGTACTAGATAGGATAAATTTGATGGCTTGGAAGGATTGCAAAGCGACTTGCTTCCAATGCTAAACTTAATAGACCGTCTGGTAAATGAGTTAAGCGTTCAATGGGGAATCTTAACAAAGGGTTGTTCTATTACCTGATGCAACAAGTATGCTGTGAGGAGATTTCTTTCATGGGTTTCAAGGAATGCAGCTGCTCTTGAATCTGCCAGAAAGGCAACGATATAGACATTAACAACTGTATTAGGAATTATAATATCGACAATGCAATTGGTCTCTTGTTATAACTGGAGTCTTTACCAGGAATGAGAATGGGAGCTTGCTTTAGAAGGGGGTGTGAAACGGGTGTAATGACTTGAAATTGTGTAATGTGACAGGGTGTTGCTTTGAGGGGATTGTTCATTATTGACAAGTCTGGAATAATTCAATATGCAACTGTCAACAACTTAGCATTTGGACGGAGTGTGGATGAAACTTTGAGGACACTGCAAGTAAGTGTTTTTCTTTAAATTATATTTCTACTTTTACTTTTTGCAGTGCATTTTAGATTTAATGGTTTCAAAGGGTTGTATATTCAAAATATCAGAGCTTTGGGTGGGAGGTGGCAGACACGCACACAAGACAACATTATTTGTAATGCCCTGCTATGCTGGGGGTGCTGAGAGACATAGCTCTATCAAAAGTAAAATCATCAACAATATGCATATGCTCTTCTTCATCGCATTTCATACCAGCCTTTTCTCTTCCCTTTGCAAGTTATTCCTGAGACATGTCTTTGTTCTGTCCAGGCGATTCAGTATGTGCAGAAACACCCCGAGCAGGTCTGCCCAGCTGGTTGGAAGCCTGGAGACAAATCAATGAGTTCTGATCCCAAACTGAGCAAGAACTATTTCAAATCAGTATGAAGAGTGTATTAGGAGCATATTAGCAGAATTGCAAAGTGTTTGTGAAGTTGATGGTGCTTTTTAAAGTATGCTTACAAAACCATGTATTCAGGGAAGAGGTTTCTGTTCTGCTTATATATTGGTCATGTTCACATTTCTGGCAAGATAAAACGAGATTGTGAGTTAACTCTCTTATTCCCTACATAAAGCAAGACAACACTTTCTCCCACATAAAAGAGAATTCTGCATACGTGTGTATGACGAGATTCTGTGATGGTTGTCATGGGTCACTATGTAATGAACCGGGGGGATTGTCATTGCAGAAGATGCATGGCTCTGACCTTGCACTTTCTTAGTAGTAACTGGAAACACCACTGAGCTAAAGAGGGAGTGCATGGCTATGTGCCTCCCTTGTAAAGAGATTATTGTTTTCTGCAAAATCGCATTTTTTAAAAGAATTTTCAAAGGAAATGAGCACAAAGTCATTGAAAAGCGGGTTTTTATATAAAGCCTTGATTCTACACAAGGAACATGAACATGTTGCTTTGCAGACCATGAGATAGTGACAATGTAAGTCAAGGACGTTTATAACTTGAGTTTGAGATCTCCCTTGAGATAAATTTACAAATATTTTCTGATTGAGCTAATGTTGTTAACACAATCTGAATGCCAGGCCAATATGTATAGTTTTCTGGAAAGGATTTGGGTTGTAATTGAGTCAAAAAACCCCATAATTCTTTTTTGGAAGAAAGATCTCTCTTTCCACAAGGAAGTCGTACATAAATCAGTCTAGCCTTGGTTGCACACATCTCAGCTGAAGTGCCCAAAGCAACTTAACGAGGCATAGAAAAGAAATACAACCACCAGGTTTGCATGCTCAATCATTCTCCTAACTCGTTGGCAAATATAGATCTCCACTCGTGCGCATCTCACCACCACTCTTAGCACTTTCACCTGAGAACCACTTAACAACAAACATATGATAGTTAGAAGTCCATCGTCAATCAAATTGTTGCCCTAGTGCACTTCCAAGAAATATGTGCATGTGCTGGAAGAACTGTAAAAACACACATGGACTAAGCAGAGTCTAGATCAATGAGTGTCAAGGCAAGTGATTTGCATAATACAAACAACGATAATTGCAACACTCATCTTGTGAGTGTACTAGAATTGGCCAACATACCTAAGTACCACGTTTCAAAGATCCATTTCTTGATTGTCCTCAAAGAACCTAAATACGAGACTAAATCTGAAACATACAACAATTGAAAATCCAAAAGAGAAGAAAATGCCGATTTGCAATGTCAAATGTAAAAAATTGAAAAGATTTTCAATGTAAAGGTTAAAAAATTTATATAAGAGTCTATTGAGCTAGAATGTGCACTATACAACTAGCTTAGAGGCCACACTCTATGCATTTGTGTTGCCTTAGTAACAAGAATTTGATGGAACTAGATAGGAGCTATGCTAGGCTAGAGTAGATAGCCAACATAATGAAATGGAAATGGAAAGCAAATGAAATGTTTAGAAAGAAATGAACAACCAAAGGAAAGTACTTACATAACCAAAGAGGCTTGAGGATTGATTGATTTGACAAGTGAAAGTACAATGCCTTTATAGGATAGGCGCACACACACACTCTAAGTACCAAATGTATATGGGATAATTCCCAATATGACATGTGGCACTCCTAGATATAAAATAGTCTAGAACTCACTCTAGGACTCAATAAAACACACTAGAAGTCACTCAAATTGACTTCATTTCCTAACACTAGAAGTCTAGAACCAAGAAGAGAACATGCCAATGACAGGACTACCAATCTGTGCACCCTATGTAACTCAGAGGCTAAAGTTTGAGTGTGTTCAGAGGTTGAGATCCAAGCACTCTTATGGATTGAGACTCAACATGCTCAGAGGCTCATGTCTTAACATGGCTACATGACTAGCTCATAGGTCGAGGGAATACACCAACATCTTGGAGACCCTATCAAAGCCAATACATAGCTTTCAAAGTACATCCCCCTCTTGGCTGCAGGGAATAATTAGGGACATGGAGCCACACACCATGGATGTGAAAAGCAATACATCATTTTAGGAGGACTATCCAAGGCAGAGAACCTTTATTGACCCAACACACATCATTATTTCATTCATTTTTGGGAAATAACCCAGGGCAAAGTACCCAAATACATCAATCTCAGAAAATATACTCATCATCCTCGTCTACCTCTAGAGGGGAGAGATAGGATTTCAGTTGTAAGTACTTGTTCCAGAGTGTCGTCCTCTTCGTCCTCGTTGGTGGCATCCTGCACCAAGTGGGCATGCTCCTTTGATTGTTGCTATGTCAGGTTTTGAAAGCAACGATCTTCCAAATGGCCAAGCTTTTTGCAGTAAGTACATTTGAAGGTTTTGAACTTGCTTTTGCCTTTTGAAAAAGTGACCGGTCTTCGTTGAGTCTTTTTATTGCAGTTGTGTCCTTGTTACGACAATCCTTCTTAAGGAGAAAAGCCACCATGTCATCAAAGGTGGTCATTACAAGGCGAAGAATTTCAAGGGTGTTCTTAAAACGAGAGACACCCTTACATACTTTTTATGAGAACCGTCATTTTGTCCTCATCATCCGGTGGACATTTTAAACTGGATAGTTGTTGCACAAGCGATTGCAACTTGGCTAAATAATCATGGAACTCATCATTATCCTCCATTTGCAATTTGTAAAATTGTAATTTCAAAAACACGTTGGAGTTTGTAATTTTGTTACCGAACAAGCTCTCCAGGTGCTCCCAAATCTTTTTAACAGTTTTCTTGAAGTCCACATGATGAACAACTGAGTTGGCCAAGCATAGACCAATGATAGCAATGGGAGTTCACTTGACAAATGATAGGCACACACTCCAAATATATAGGGGTTAACTCCCAAATATGATGCATGGCTAGCAATCAAACAACGATTTGACAAGGCAAAGAAGATTTGGGAGGTGCTCGCTTCTCTACTTTTTCGGTTGCTTGATGATCTACTTCGGAGGCAGGCTGCTTGGTCCTTTGGTTCCTTGTCTCTTTGCTTGTTTGGGCCTGGTTTTTCACTTGGCGTTTTTTCATTAGGGGTCATCTTGGAAGATGTTTTGTGGAGGTTGAAGCTCTATTCGCTCCTGCATCGCCTTTGCCCTTAGGGTCTCCATCCTTCCGTGGCTTGGGTTTCTCAGGATCTTGTAGTCGGGTGAGCAGCTATAGAAGTTGTTCAATCTGTTTCTATAGCTCGTCCCTCTCTCTCTCCTAATTCCTTCAAACATATTGGATCCTTCATTGGTGATTCGGGCATGGACTTTGATGAACGTAGTCTTTGATAAGAGTACTTTGTCCTCTTCTTGTTCTTTTAGGATGCCAACTCGAGTTCATAGTTTGATGTCTTCGTTGTCTACTTGGTCGTTGCTATGGGTCTATACATCATTTTCTTGACATAACCTATGCTTATTTTGGCGCTTGAGCTTTTTGAGCCCTTTGCTTAGTGTCTGCTTTGTTTCATTAGCTTCTTGAATCGTTGCTCAATGGCCTTCACCGCCTTAGCTTGCCATAGCTTCTGATCGTCCTTGAAGGAAACACACGGTGCCCTACGGAACTCGTTCTCTTCTTTTGCTATGTATTTAGAGACTTCTAGTGGTAAAAAAAGTTTCCACTACGTAACTTCATTGCATACCAAACTTTCAAAGCATAAGCATCACAGCATTAGGAGAGCTCCCATTCTTCACATCAATTCGTGGAAGTGGGTCATGGGGAATTCGTAGGGTATTCATTGGTTCATTGGGTACTTTGGTCGTTCAAGCTTGGATGGTCCCTTTCCCATGTCATCCAAATTTGTCTATTGGGGCTATTTCTTGGCTGGTGGTGCCACTATTCTTTTGCCCTTGGTTTAGTTGATGCGTTCATCCGTATCTCTTGGAACATATTTTCTAGGACATTCATGAATAGTACCACGAATGGGTCTTCGATAGTCTCTATTCATTCAGCTTTGGGTAGCTAAAATCACTTCGGTCAACTTGGTAGATGAATCCTGCATTGAGTAGTTGGTTGGTTAATCACCTTCACCAAGTTGTCATAGTTAGGGTTCATTTGGTATCATTGATGTTAAACAGGCTTGGCATCTAGAATGAGGGAGATTCTGTGTTGAATCAAATTTGGTGGGACCCTCTTCAAATCTTGTAATTCCACACAAATGTACTCCGCGAAGAGTACTTCGGCTTTCTTGAGGATTTTTGAGAAGTTCTTCATTGATCTAGATCAACTCTAGTGCTTTGTACAAGCCTCTGATTAATATAAGCCATCTCATTTTGTTTATTAAAAAATAAAATCCGACGTTTTGCACCATCCCACATTGATTTCTTTGCTTGCTTGACCTTCATTGATTTATTCTCATTACTACCTTTGACTTGTCTAATTCATTGTACTAGTTGTCCTTAGACTTCTCTTTGTCCTTTTTTGTCTTTGATGCCCCATGTGGAGCTCTATGACTTCCATCAGCCTTTTGATTACCTATCTGCATTGTGTCAATTACGACATGCACAATGTTGAGGGTGGTAGCTTTTTCTCAATGTATGAGGCGTGGGCCTCTTAGACCTATAGGTGCTTGGCCTTGCAATCTTTTAGATTGTCCTCTTGCCCATTGGTATCTGCACCTCATTTCCATTTGGAACATCTCTGAGGGTCTCTCCTCCCTAATCATGGAGAATCTTGGCACCCTCACCTTAATTCTGAACACGATGAATGTGACCGCAAAGTAGGGCTCCTCTAGCCTTAATGCAAACATCCTGCTTGTTGACATCACTAACCTTTGATCCTCCATATAGATTTTGAATGGAGGTATTTAAGTCCTTTAACTTCAGCCTCTTTTGCACTTTTTCAGAGATGACATTGTTCACTCCTATGTCTCCATCAATTAGCGCTCCTAGCATCAATCCTTGTTGTGAGGCGTGCAGCCACAAGTTGTCTATTAAATAATGATTGGATTTTGGAAGATTTCTTCACAGTTGGAAGCAAGTTTCACGAGTTTACTGATGGACATCATCACATTCAGTTCTTGAAACTTCTCCTAGGCTCAATTGATCGATTTTCTCCACTGGTCCTTTGGGTTCATCTTTGCTCTTACATTTGTTGCCATTCTTCATTCATTCATTCAATCCCATTGGTCAACCATTCATTGGCAGCTGATTTGATGGCTCCCCTACTTTGATGAGGGGTTCTTTTTGCTTGACGTCATGTATTATTTCCTTTGTCATCTTCTTTTCTTCATTCCAGTGAACCCCCCATTTTGTTGGCTCCTTCGGCCTCATTCGGACCGCCGCTCCTTATGATCTTATGACCACCTTCTATTAGTATTATGCCCACTAGTAGTGTTCATTCATATTGATCGCATGACTTTTTATCATGTCAAGTTGCCTCTTGCACAATTGGGATTTGCTTTTCCAGTGAGCTTCCTTGCTACAAAGTAGCATGTTGTGCTAGTGGTCTTCATTCTATCCCCTTATAGGGTCTTCTTGTGTCTTGTTCCACTTGGTGGATGCTTGTCATTTGTATGTGCTTGTTGAGCCAATAGTCTTTCGTCATGTGGCTCAAGTGATTCCAAATGTTGTAATGCTTACTCGACCCTGACACCAAATCGTTGTGACGATCAGAGTGTCCATCATCTAACTCTTGCTTAGAGTCCACCCCCCGTTTTTGTAACAATAGGATCGCCTAAATTTGACAACAGCTAGGGTCCTTTGCTACCTAATGTTATTGCGTAATGTTATTGCGTAGCACTCCTCACTTTGTCATGTAGCACACTATCTATGGGGGATTGGGCATCTAATAGACAATGTTAATGAGAAGGGGGGTAAGACATACTTCCAAATTTACTCTAGCATTCACCTTATTGCTCTTTACTCAGTGCCTTTGTTTGCTTGCTTTGCTTATCAATCGAAGCATTTACTTTTGGTCTTAAATCCTTGAGAGGTGTGTTTTAGGGCTCACTAGAGACACTGGGCGAGAGGTAAAGTAATGGTCATGCTACAATTGAGGGGAGTTACTCAAATCATCAAGGGTTAAGGACTTTATGAGAGGGCTTGATTGTGTATATTTTATGCTTGAGTCCAAAGCCAATGACATGACACACTTGATAGAGGGTGGACACACATATCATGCTTGGGGACATCCCATCCACATCCAAGACCGAAGCAAGACCTACAGAGGTTACCGTGGCCCTTGTCAAATGCAAAGCCACCAGGAGGCCATGATTGGAACACATCCACATATAATTGCCAACGTTCTATCTTTGACCTCATGCCCATACAACCCACCCACCATTGGGCCCAACATCATATCTGCCTGACGGGGTTGCTAGTATGCACTTGTGGGTTGGGATTGCTCAAAATATTTGCACTTGCACATCACTTGATGCCTTGCATATTTGTCATTCTTTCACATGGATGCAACATAGGGGAAAACATATTTTTATTTGTTTATGTACGAACACTTAGATTTGTGGGTGTTTATTCTAGGTTTCCTCAAGGAGGTTCCATAGTGTGGAAAGAGGGTTTTGATTACCAAGTGGTGGTAAGCACTCGTGGAGTGAATGATGAGAAAATTTGAGAGATGTGAATGATGGTAGTGTATTGAAATCGTTCAAGTTTTTGCAGGGGTTCTTATATTTTTTATTTCCTGTCACTCACAATGATGTGTGGCAATCATTCACAGTTCCATTTTCCGATGGGTTTGTTACCAAGGTGGTTTTGTTCTCCTTTTTTAATGTGCCATCTTCATTACACATACACCTTTCTATTAATGCACTCCATTTCACTCTCATTCAATTGCCCACTTACTCTAGTATGCACTGCCATTGTTTAGGATTCTCATACTTAGAATTGCTTCAGATCCTATGGATTGAATGGGTCTGGATTGCATGAATGAGCAAGTTGGTAAATGATGATGGCATTGTTGTGATGACTAGGATTGTGCATGTATTATTGGTTTATGGATAGTTTAGTTTATTATGTGGTTGATAGATTCCTCATTGATTATATGTATGGTCCATTGATTTATGGATAGTTTATGAATTGTGCATGTCTTATTGCTCTATGGATAGTTTAGTATATTCTCTGGTTGATGGATTCCTCATTGATTATATGTATGGTCCATTGATACTTTCTAGCATATGATGGTTGACTTTGACCATGATCATAATGCATTTGAGGTTGATAGATAGAGCATGAGTGTTGGGGGGTGGCATAGTGTCAAAGATGATTATGGGGTTCTTGATTTTTGAGGTTCCAATTTTGTCAATGGGTGGATTGGATGTTGCAACATTGTAGAGGATGTTGAGTAGTATAGATCTAGTCTCTTTAGTGGTAGTTTGGTAGATATCTGTACTTCTTCCTTGGGGGGGTTGGGATGGATAGAGGTTGGTTGAGTGCAATTGTGGGTAAGACCATGTCTGAGTAGCAAGGTAGTAGACTAAGCTATGCGGGCTATTGTCCCAAATCATTCTCAATGAGTGGAGGCAAGTGTGTAGCACTCTTGTCTCAGCTAAAGGTTGTACATGATGAGTTTGACAACCTTGAGGAGCACCTTTTCAATAATTTTGGACTTGTGTGCTCTCCAAAACAATTTTTTTAATTAGCTTTGAATAGAAATTCAAAAAATAATAGAACCCTCTAAATAACATATCATAACAAAAAGACGTGTTAAAAGTTAAGTTGAATTTCTTGTTTTTAAAAGAATATACAAGCGAATTATAAAAGGCATTCATGGGATTACTTGAGATTAATCTCAAGTGACAATTTGGTGTTTAGAGAGTTTCACAAAGCAATAGTGGTAAAATCTAAAAGGATTTTATACTATTATCAATAAACACCTTGCAAAGTTAGAAAAAGCAACACTAAGCCTTCTCGAAAAACGTCTCGCTTCCCAAAAGCATAATGATTGGTAAACTCTGTCAAAAGGCACTTTTCCTTTTTCTTGCTCCATATCATCATCATGAACTAGATCATAATTATTGAAGACTTCAAAGGTTGAGATATTATTTTCCTCAAATTTGTGTATGTTTCTACAATGGATTAGGCTTCATCCTAATAAGGATATGGCCAAATGTGCACTCCAAATTGAAAGTCTATTGAGAAAACTAGATAGATGCTCTCTATTTGTAGTCAAGGTGTCTTCTTGTTCGTTCAAATCTTTTATTTTTTCGATATTTTTCTTCTCTAGGAACTCCTAAGTAGATAACTCTTCTTTCTCATGTTTTGTCAAAGGTTCACATCTATGCTTTCGCTCCTCATTGTGGGGGTTAAAGGTCACTGTGCCTTTACCCCGGTTATGTACAATACTCAAACACATATATAAATGAATGAAAAAGAAGATTAGGGTGTTTTGCACCCACCAAAAACTTGTGTGGCTCTATGTTTCTCTCTCTCCCTCTTCCGTTCTGCTTCTGTTGAGAGCACTCTCAACTGGTATCAGAGCCCGGGTGATCTAGTTGAGCATGCGTGAATGCCTAGAAGCTCAGCAGCTTTGTGGGAGAAAGAAGAAGCTCTGTGGGAAGCTTTGTGGGTGACTTTACTTGCATTCGAGTGTGCAGAGACCTTGAAGGAACCTTTGGAAAAGTCACTTTGGTTTTGCGAAGTGGTTTTGAGAGCCTGTTAAGTGTTTTCAAAGAAAAAGTCGTTTTTTTTGCTTTTCCCTATTCCGTTCGACGACAGAGACTCCATGTTGACTTGTAGAGGCAACCATTGCCTGCTTTTGGTGTCAGGAGCTTGGAAACACCTTCATTCTTGAATTTGGGATCATTTGTTGGATTTCTGACTCATTGTGTCAGTTTCAACGTTTTTCTGCACGGGTGTTGGAACTCAAGTTTAGAGCAACCATTTGCAGATCCTGTCAATTCCGATGGACTCAGGAGGTCCTAAAACTTCTATGTTGCTCATCATTTGCACTCCGATGGAGTTTACAAACAGTTCAGTTTCCAAAAACGTTTTTCAATCCGTGTGTTGGACCCAGTGATTGGGACCACCGTTTCTAAAACCGTTTGTCCCATTGCATTTCGGATGCCTAAAAACCCCAATCTCTTAGTTCTTATGCAATTCAGTGGAGTATTTTCAGAGTTATAGATATCTGTGTATTTGATATCGTCTCTCTGTTATGCATTTTTCATTATAAGGTTTTGAAACCTTAGATTTATGTCACATGGCAGTGGATAAGTGTTGATTCCCATTTCTCACTCATCGGTTGGGATTTTGGACTTCTAGCAGGAGAGATATTTGCAGATTGTCTCGCTGAGTCCGATTATGCAAAGGTGCCCATGTTTTGAGGCATCTCAGGTTCTATTTTCAGTAGCGGTCATTATCGTGGGACCATGATTTCTTGAGCATACCTTATGCAGATCACTCTGGTTGCAGTTTGAGCCATGTGTGCTCATTCGTGGTGTGAATTGGGTTGTAGTGGATGATTTATAGGCCATTTGGATGCATTGCGATCCTTATTGGATGCGCTGATAGGCCTAGATTGCCTTGTGGGATGCTATTTTTTATGGACGCTTTGCACATGGATGCTATTTTATGCTGAGGGATAGCTTTGACACATTGCAGTTGATGCACTGATAGTGTTATGCTCTCTTGGATGAGATATTGTTGATGCATATGCCCATGGACGGTGTTTATGCTTGAGCCATTTGGCACTTATTGGCATTTTGGATTGCCATTGCAATTGGCATTTTCTTTTGGGCCAGATTTGCTCATATGGATGCATACTACATGCACATGAGTCAGCTATATCTTTTGATGCTTTGAGCTTTGAGTTTTGGTGATATTTCACTCTATTGTGGTATACACATTTGGGTGCACTTGGTATTTGGTGTGATTCTCTCTTGTAGGCACTAGCGTTTGGGATTTTGCTTTATTTGCATCATGGCATCCTCTTCCATGTTTGAAAAGAAGTTTTTTAGCATTAAAAAGTTTGATGGGACAAACTTTTCTTTGTGGAAAGAACAGATAAGGGATGTGCTTATTCAAAAGAAGTAGATAAAACCCTTGTAAGGGATTGCAGCTAAGCCTGCAGCTATGTCCAAAAATGAATGGAATGAGTTGGATGCATTGGCAAAGTCTACCATTAGACTTCATCTTGGGGAGATAGTTTATTTCATAGTAGTCACTAAAAATACTACGGAAGCTTTATGGAAAAAGCTGTGTGCTTCATATGAGAAAGAGGCTGCCTCAAACAAAGTCTATCTCATGAAGAGATTGTTTGAGCTGCACATGAAGGAGGGAGTATCCATAGCTTTGCACTTGAATGAATTTAATATCATTTTCAGTCAGCTTCAAGCTCAAAAGCTAAATTTCGATGCAGAAATGAGGGCAATATTTCTCTTATGCTCATTACCATCCTCATGGGATACTTTCTGTACTGCTATCAATAACTCTGCACCTGGTGGAGTATTGAACTTTGATGATGTGGTTCGTAGCTTGTTGGTCGAGGAGATTAGACGGAAGTCAATGGAAGGCAACAAGCAGGATGCAGCCTTAAATGTGCAAAGGGGTAGATCATAGTCCAGAGGGAAGTTTCAAGAAAGAGGGAAGTCCTATAGCAAGTCCAGGGCACGGAACATTGAGTGTCACTATTGTGGCAAGAAGGGCCACATGAAAAAGGATTGCTACAAGCTTAAAAGAGACCAAAGGATACGAAAAAGAATGCAACTTGGGGTGCAAATCAGAAGGAAAAGAGTCCAAGGGAGGACAAAGGAAAAGTGAAGATCGAGGAGATCAATGCAGTTACACATGATAGTGACAATGACATTCTCTTCATGTCTAGTTTATCTGCAAAGTTGCTTACCACTTCAGATGATGCATATTCCCAGGATTGGATTTTGGATTCTAGTGCTTCATTCCATGTTACTCCCCATAGGAAATGGTTCTCCACTTATGACAGTGGAAAGACAGGTTGTGTGCATCTTAGAAATGACTATGCATGTGACATAGTGGGAGTAGGTGACATAAAGTTTTCTTTTGCAAATGGGTCTGCATTTATTTTGAAAAACATGAGACATGTGCCTAAGCTGACTAAGAGTCTCATTTCAACGGGTCAGCTAGATGATGCTGGTTTTCAGACCATCTTTGGTTTTGGGAGTTGGAAAATTCAAAAGGGCTCTATGCTTTTGGCCAGGGGTGCCAAGTGTGGGACTTTGTATCCCTTACATGTATCAGGGGTGTTTGATCATGTTGTTGCAATAACCGAGCAGCCTAGCACTTCTTTATGGCATTGTCGGCTCGGCCATATGAGCCAAAATGGGATGAAACTCTTATGCCATTTGGGTTATGTACTGCATTTAAGTTTCTCTGATTGTGAATTTTGTGAGCACTGTCTCTATGGGAAGCAGACTAAATCAGGCCATAAAAGAAGGGGAAAGAAAGAGTTTGAAAAGCTTGATTTGGTGCATTCAGATGTATGTGGTCCCATGCCTACATGGTCATTAGGCGGGGCTGAATACTATGTGACATTCATTGATGATGCAACTAGGAAAGTGTGGGCTTATACAATAGCTCGAAAGAGTGATGTGTTCCAGGTATTTCAGAAATGGCTGGCCTTGGTTGAGAATCAGTCAGGTAGAACGCTTAAATGCCTATGGACTGACAATGGTGGAGAGTATCTCTCTCATGACTTTCAGCATTTTTGTGATACACGTGGGATTAAGAAGGAGCTCACATCCCCTCGTACTTCAGAGCAAAATCTAGTTGCAGAAAAGATGAACCGTACCATTCAAGAAAGGTTGCAATGCATGCTTTCCAATGCAAGTCTTTCTAGTGATTTTTGGCCTGAGGCAATGAAGACTGCAGTGCACATGATCAATAGATCACCTAGTAAGAGTTTGGATGGTGGTATTGTTGAAGAGGCATGGAGTGGCAAGAAGCCCTCTTACTCTCATTTGCGTATATTTGGGTGTGAGGCATATGCACATGTGCCAAAAGAGCTTTGAAAGAACCTAGATCCTAAGTCTAGGAAATGCATCTTTCTGGGTTATGGTGAAAGTGGAGAGAGGGGCTATCATCTCTGGGATCCAGAAGCAAAGAAGATCATACGTAGCCATGATGTAGCCTTCAATGAGAAGAAGATGCATAAGGCACCCATGAGGGATGTGGAAATGAGGAGGATCACTTTTTAGGATGTGAATCCACCTGCATATGTTGATAAACAGCAAGCTGTCCATGCACCAAATGTGCAAGAAATGGTACCACCAAGTACTCCCACAGGTATTCAATCAAGGGTAGATGATGGATCATCTATTGGTGGAAATGATGAGCCAAATGTGGCTGATATGCAGGTGGGACAGCAAGCTAAAATGCCCTTCAGAAGATCATCTAAAGTGTCTAGACCACCTGATAGGTTTTGTTCCAAGGGTAGACTATGTGATGCTTACTGATTGTGGGGAGCCTTCTTGCTACAAAGAGGCTATGATGCATGAGGATCAACACAAGTGGGAGTATGCTATATGCAATAAGAGATGAGTTCACTTATGAAGAATAATACTTGGGACTTGGTTTCTTTGCCACATGGAAAGAAAGCATTGCCATGTAAATGGGTCTACAAGATGAAGGTCACAGGTGATGATGTGCCTAGGTACAAGGCCCATTTGGTCGCTAAAGGATTCAAGCAAGAGAAGGGTGTGGACCTAAGTTGCATTAATTCACTCGAATTTTTTTTTCGATTCGAAAAAACGCAAAAAATCACGATTTTCCCGAATTTAAACGAATCCAATGATTTTCCTAATTTATTCGTACGAATAAACATATTCATACGAATAAATGAGGTTATTCGTATGAATAAACGTAGTATAAATTTGAAATAATTGTTATTTTTGGTATTCATACGAATACATCCAGCTGTATTCTTGAGCCACATGCTTGCCTGCCTGCCACCTCTTGGTTGCCTACCTGCTACCTCTTGCTTACTTCCATACCTACCAACTCTCGTCATAGGTACCTTACTGCACCTTACTTTTGTTATAGTCTTTCGTTAGTAATCAATGTTTCTCTCTCTCTTGTTTTGTTTAAGACTGGCACTCATCTCTCTTAGGAGAGTTGTGTGTTGCAGTCTTTTTAAATTGTTTAATATTTATTTTGTATTGTATTTAAGTGTGTAGATAGGCTGGCACTCATCTCTCTTGCGAGAGTTGTGTGTTCCAGTCTATTTTTGTCGTGTGTTGCAATTTTAATTATAATATAAATAATTATCTTTTACCTGAGACTAGCACTCATCTCTCTTAAGAGAGTTGTGTGTTGTAGTCTCAGTTTGTATAAAGATGTTTGTTTGTAGGAACTCTTGGACTGGCACTCATCTCTCTTAAGAGAGTTGTGTGTTATAGTCCAAGCTGAGTAATGTTTTCATAGATGCTTATTCTGGCACTCTCATCTCTCCCTTGAGAGGTGTGTGTTACAGTCTAAGTTTAGAGATGTTTTCAAGTACTTAGTCTGGCACTCATCTGTCCCTTGATAGTTGTGTGTTGCAGTCTAAGTTAGATATCATGCGACGTTGTCTTAGACACTTAGTTTGGCACTCAACTTTCCCTGGATAGTTGTGTGTTGTAGCCTAAGTTAGAAATCATGCGATATGCTTTTAGACACTTAGTCTGGCACTCAACTGTCCCTTGATAGTTGTGTGTTGCAGTTGAATCCTAGTGTTATATGGTGAAGTCCACGATTAGGTTATACCTAGGTCATTTTTTGTGTTTTTATTTTCTATAGTATGTTACATGATTTAAGGCTTGAGCTTAAGTTGAGAGGTTATACCTAAGTAATTTCTTAGACTGCTTGCATTGATTTTCTTATTGCACTTGGCACTGAATTCTTTTTTGAATTCTGTGTTGCAGCTTACTGCATATGAGATGGCTCACACAGTGAGAAGAGGAAGTGTCAACAACCTGATCTCACAAAGTCTCAGAGGAAGGTACTGAAAAATGAGAATGTACACTTCTTAATGAATGTCGATCAGGACATCATTGAGACAGCTTTCCAAAATGGTGAAAGTGGTGTACAAAATTTGCTGAGGACAATGGTAGAGCGTGGAGGGAGGACCTTGCATGATCGATCTCCAGATGTTTTCATAGTAGAGTCTATAGACCAGTATTTGTACCACTTAGCGATGGAGGGCCGACGATGCCTCGGTCAAATAGATCGAGACATAAACTCATGTGACACAAAGTGGGAGGGTCCTGCTGTAGATGCCAAGGTCACGTACATCAAGAATGCATGGCGAGGTTACAAAGGCAAAGGAGCTACCTCGACCACCCTTCCATCAATGCACCCACGTCCCCAAGCACAACCGCAACCACAATCATCAATGGACCCATGCCCCTAGTCAGATGCTGCATTACATCCACCACAACCACAAGCACCAATGCACCCATGTCCCCAGTCATATGTTGCATTCCACCCAACACAGTTGCAAGCACCACTACAGCCACACCACACGTATGCACCAGTGCATCCACCACAACATGTCGAACCTTGTATCCCTTTTTTCCAAGATCTTTCATACCTAGAAGTTCCTCCTCCTTTTTCACATCTCCCACCACATGCATGATCACATTTCACCACATCTTTTATGCCTCCATTTGTGCCTCCTATCGCACGCGCAGACTAGTTTTCATCTCCCATATTTTTGCCTGCATCACAAATGCACAATCTATCTGCACAAGCAGATACATTCCCATCTCCTTCATTCTCGCTTGCACAAGCACCACGCATATCATATGGCTTGTGTGATCATGTAGAAGTGCCAAGACCCATGCGGCCTATACTGCTTCAACGACGAGACATCCGATTCATGCCTAGTGCAACTGTGGGCACAGGCACGAAAGGAACAGTCAACATGTGCAATATTCTTATCGCTCCCTTTGAAAGGGACAAGATTTATGCATGTAAGGTGCTGAGGGTTTCTGTGTCCGTTGATGCATTGAAGGCCAGCACATTGGAAGAAGCCACATGCTTGGGCGATGTCGTACATCCGGGCATCATTCGGGCAATAGGTCTAGTCCATGACGATAACCCAATGATACTATTTCTGTTCTGGAATGGAAATCATTTGGAAAGATGGCTAACCTACCTCGAACATGACGTAAAGCGACCATCTCCGGTGTTTCACAGAGATGATGCAGAAATGCCTACTAGAGCTCCACGGGTCCGTCAGCATGTATTTGATATTTTAAGTGCACTAGTTCGCACTATTCATTACATGCACCAACACAATGTCCTGCATAATGATTTGCATGGGCAAAACATTATGCTACACTTCTCGGAGTCATCCGAGGAGGTGTATCTGGGCATTTGTGATTGGGGAATGATGACCCCATGCAGCACTAGAAAGCACTATCCCGCATTACTCAATGACAGCCCCAACACTATGCGAAGCTCCATTGCTAGGTTTTGTCACGTTGCTCCAGAGTGCCTTTGCACCAATCCCCCACCTTTCGATGTTGCACAGGATGTGTACGCCATGTCTCATCACATCTTGAAAATCTTGGACATTTGTGCACCATCGCCAAGTACGGGGCCCACAGAAGCTCTAATTGGGCGTTTACGATGATTTGCGGTTCAAGGAAAGTCAACTGAACTGAATAGACATCCAAGTACTATAGATTTTTGTGGGATTTTTGACATTGCTCCAAGATGTGGTATATAGCTCAGTCCAAACCAAGGACTTAGACCAGCCAATGACTGAGTCTTTCTTGGACGCGCCGGGATGTAACATGAGTGACCGATCATGGAACTTGTAACATTTTTAGTTTTATATATCATCCAAGTTTGGATCCACTCCATTGTTCAAACAGTTTGTATATTTACAGTGACATGATAAATGATGCGATAAGTAATGTTTAAGTATTGTTTGTATAAGTAAATGATGCGATAAAAATGATGATCCAATTGTTAAATATGACAAATGATGCAATAATTAATGTTTAAATATTATTTGTATAAGTGAATGTTGCGATAAAAATGATGGTCCAATTTTAAAATATGATAAATGATGCGATAATAAATATTTAAATATTGTTTGTATAGGTTTAATATTATTTAATTATTTAATATTGTTTAAATATTTAATATTATTTGTGGTTACAAATTAATTTTATCTTCTTATCATTTTTTAGGCTAAGTATGAGTATGGAGGGAGAGATCTTAGAGAACATTCTCCCACAAGATCCTCCCCAACCATAGCAACCTCCAGTCCAAGAGGGCCCACAAGGTGCTTTTGTGCCTCAAGAGGCTAATTTAGCAGACCAGTTAAATCACGCCGAGGGTCAGGCTATCTTACAAGCACAAAGAGAGATGCTAGGCAGAGAGGGACTAGGTATTTGATACCATGCAAGGTGATCCAGTCTCTCTTCGACAAGTACAGAGACTATGCCCATCAGAGTTCGTAAGAAACACCTTGTTTCTTCGTTCAGGAAGTGCTAGGAATAAATATGCACAGCCCAAGTTGTTAGACTTGTGGCACAAAACCCTAGCCCACATCCTTCTCCAACGATTCATAGAGGTGGAAGGAAGCATCCCCAATAACTTGCAAATACCCATGTATTTCATCCAATAGGTGTATGTCTACGACATCTTGCATCGACGCGTGGATTGGAATGACAAGCATCACTTGTCAAGAATAGGAAAGGGATGTCTTGCAGAGTGCAAGCGAGCAAGGATAGAGAATAGAGAGCCCATGTCTTAGAGACCTCGTGTGCTAACTCCCCAGGCACACAGTGATCTTGTTGACTCAGTCAATCGTTGTCCAGCAATTCTCATTACAACGGCTTCGCTTGCTGCCCTAGCCGCAACATTAAATCCTTTCAACAATCGTAGATTTCCAAAGCAAAATACCAAATCTGTAACTCTTGATGGCTTTAAGCAATTGCGTCTCTTAGAATGAATAAAATCGTATGCACTCCAATTTCACTCACATGCACCTGATGATGCAACAACAGAGAGCACACGAGTTGCAACATGTTGTAACTCCAATGTCTCTCCACCATATTCCTTCCACCAAGTAGGTGCAATAGTCATCTTAATAGCATCAAGATTCCAAGGATCTCCAAAAGAACCTTCGCGATTCATATATCTCACTCGTTGCTGGTAGGCCAGTTTTCCTTGATCTCTAGGAAGTAACTTTTTACAGACCTCTTGAAAGTTACTTATGACTTCAAGATTCTGTGATTGAGCATGCATTTGATATTGTGGATATACTGCAAATGCAGCTCCATGCAAAGGGGTGTGCATTTGCTTCCATCTCTTATCGGCCAAATATACCACTTGTTGCTTCTCCCTAGGAGCAAAGCGCACAAATTGTTTAACTTGTCGTATTGCTTCTGACATCTTCCAATACACTTTACCCATAACAAAGGCATCAGCATCAACCATCTATTCACATGAGATCTAAGAAACTCAACAAGGAGATCTTACAACTCCCACAAACAAATTTCATAGACATAAAAACAAGCTCATTTATCATAAGAGATCTAAGGAACTCACCAAAGAGATCCTAGAACTCCCATGTACAAAAATCTATTCACATGAGATCGAAGAAACTCAACAAGGAGATCTTAGAACTCCCACAAACAAATTTCATAGACACAAAAACAAGCCCATTTATCATAAGAGATCTAAAGAACTCACCAAAGAGATCCTAGAACTCCCACGTACAAAAATCTATTCACATGAGATCTAAGAAACTCAACAAGGAGATCTTAGAACTCCCACAAATAAATTTCATAGACACAAAAACAAGCCCATTATCACAAGAGATCTAAGGAACTCACCAAAGATATCCCAAGGAGATCTTAAAACTCCCACAAACAAATTTCATAGACACAAAAACAAGCCCATTTATCATAAGAGATCTAAGGAACTCACCAAAGAGATTCTAGAATTCCCATGTACAAAAATTTATTCACATGAGATCTAAGAAACTCAACAAGGAGATCTTAAAACTCCCACAAACAAATTTCATAGACACAAAAACAAACATATTTCTCACAAGAGATCTAAGGAACTCAACAAGGAGATCCTCAAACTCTGACAAAAAAATTTATCTCACAAGAGATCTAAGGAACTCAACAAGGAGATCCTAGAACTCCCACAAACAAATTTCAAACACATAAATATCTAAATTATTTTTATCACAAGAGATTGAAGGAACTCAATAAAGAGAACCTAGAACTCCCGCAAACAAATTTCAAACACATAAATACCTAAAATATTTTTATCACAAGAGATCGAAGGTACTCAATAAAGAGAACCTAGAACTCCAACAACAAAAGAAAAGACCAAAACAAAAATCCAAACAAGAGATCTCAGGAACTCAAAATGAGATCCTAAAGCTCCCTAACAAAAATCTATCTTATTTCGAATCTTCTAGATTTCTTTCACAACCTTGAGGACCATTCTCCTTCTTTTCCTTTTTAGATCTCTTATGCTCGGCTGAGGAACTAAGCATGAGATAAGAAAAATTTGCAAACAATGAGATTATATGCAAAATCGAAGGAACGTATTTGTCCTAATACAAATTTATTTGTACAAATACTTATTCGTACGAATAAAAGTTATTCGTATGAATATGTGGTGATGACGTGGTGATTTATATAAAAAATGTGATGTGTCACCATTTTTTTAATCGATTTTTTCTTCCATTTGAATCATTCGAGCGATTTTCTCAATTTTTCGAATCATGAATTCGAATTTTTCTACTTATGTGTGGACTTTGATGAGATATTCTCTCTGGTTGTGAAGATGACCACACTTAGATGCATGCTTAGACTAGTGGCAGTAGAGGACATAGAGCTTATGCAGATGGATGTCAAGACAACTTTCTTGCATGGGGATCTACATGAGGAAATTTACATGGTGGAGCTGGAAGGCTTTGAAGAAAAGGGCAAAGAGCATTTAGTTTGCAAGTTGAAGAAGAGTCTCTATGGTCTTAAGCAAGCGCCTAGAGAATGGTACCAGAAGTTGATGCTTTCATATAGTCCCAGGGTTTTAGAAGGAGTGAAATTGATCATTGCCTCTACACTAAAAGGGCTAAGGATAATAGCCTGATACTCCTGGCACTATATGTGGATGATATGGTATTGGCTAGCAAGAATACTTATGAGCTAGATGCATTAAGGGTCAAGTTGCACGAGGCCTTTGATATGAAGGATTTGGGACTTGCAGGTCATATTCTTGGTATGCGCATCACGCGTGATCGGAGTAGGAAACTCCTTTAGCTTTCACAGAAGGAGTATGTTACAAAAGTATTGCAGTGTTTCAATATGGAGGGGGGGAAGGTAGTGAGTACTCCATTGCCTCCATATGTGAAATTGAGTCATACAAATAGTCCTAAATGAGATGAGGAGAGGGCCATGATGGCCAAGGTTCCTTATGCATTGGCGGTTGGGAGTCTTATGTATGCTATGATAGCTACTAGACCAGACATTGCATTTGTAGTAGGAGTTGTTAGCCGGTATATGGCTAATCCAGGAAAGAGGCATTGGGAGGCAGTTAAGTGCATCATGAGGTACATGAAGGGTACCAAGGAGATGTGCATCTGCTTTGGTAGAAGAGACATGCGTGTAGTTGGGTACACAGATTCAAACTATGTAGGGCATGTGGATGTGGATAGTAGGAGATCCACTTCTGGTTATGTGTTCACCTTTGTAGGTGGTGCAATGTTGTGGATGTCTCACACACAGAAGTGCGTTTCTTTGTCTACCATAGAGGCTGAGTATCTTGCAGCCACAGAGGGTTGCAAGGAGGCTATATGGCTTGATTGGCCAGTGGGAGATTTGGGGATTCATACAGGTGTACCGACATTGCATAGTGATTCCATGAATGCTATTCAGCTAGCACGGAATCCAGTCTTTCATGCAAAGACCAAACACATTGAGGTAAAGTACCATTTCATCAGGGAGGTACTTGAGGACAAGTGCATAGAGCTTGTCAAGGTTCATATAGATGATAACCCTGCAGATATGCTGACGAAGAGTCTACCTAGTCAGCAGTTTGAGTATTGTTGTGTATTGATGGGCATTGGATAGTATGCTCACTAGTTGTTCTCCCTTAAGGCACATTGTCCTTTAAGTGGGAGGTTGTGGGGGTTAAAGGTCACTGTGCCTTTACCCCGGTTATGTACAACACTCAAACACATATATAAATGAATGAAAAAGAAGATTAAGGTGTTCTGCACCCACCAAAAACTTGTGTGGCTCTCTGTTTCTCTCTCTCCCTCTTCCGTTCTGCTTCCATTGAGAGCACTCTCACTCATGAATGTTTTTTCGTTCACCAAACCATTCCAATAAACTGGTCATACTTTGCTTGTGACATGCGATATTACTACCAATAGATTATATTTGAAAATGATATGGAAAGAGAAGAGTTGATGTTTCATTTGAGCTTGTAATATGTGAGTGAGCCTTTGGGTAATCTCCTAATGGTCTCTTCTTCTTCTTTCACAATATACCCAAATCAACAAAAAATAAAGATGGTGAAGTTGTGATGTTTTTGAATAAATTGCTATATCATATAGTCTTCAGGATGCATGCTTCACATGCAACATAGCACGTCAGCATCAGGAATATGTGAGTCTATTCTTTTATTGGGGAGAGATCACGTAGGGCAGAAATGAGAGGAGCTTTGGAGGTGCATCAGTAGTACGATGATTAGTGATATGAGTTCCATGAGGTTAGGGCCTCTTATTGAGGGTCTTCTTAGAGAAGGGGCTCTGAAAAAAGGTGTAGCGAGGGGGGGACTCCCTACAGCTGGTGTCAAAACATCAGGGATAGCATTAGAGTTCAAGGGAATCTCTTTGGGACGTTTTGATCAACTTCAATAGGTACTTTGACTACAATAGTATGAGAATCTTCTAGGTGTTGAGATATCAAGCTCTACCCCCGATATATCTCCTGGATGACTATCATTTATGTCACCGCCTATGTTAGTTGTACTCGTGGTGTAGTTAGACTACCATGTATGTTTTTGGTTTGGGTTCACATATGAACCACGTATTCTAGGGTTTGACATATAGGGTATTTCCCTCTTCTATTGTATTGTGGTTCTGTGCAAAAGTGAAGAAAGGCTTCACCCTCCAACCTTGTGTCCTCTCTCTTTTGTGTGTTGTGAAGAAAGCTGCACTTGAGTCTCCTATCTCTCTCCCTTATTCTTTACATGGTATCAGAGCCTTGTTCGTGGTAAGGAGCTCAAGAAAGCAAGCCAAGTTTGTGGTGTCCTGGTAAGAGGACCAGTGTTGCTTTCCTATTTCGAGTTTGGGAGCAAATCTCTGCAGGTAGCACAGCCAGAAGTGCAGGAGTGCACTGTTTCAGATTGAGAGGCCCTTCGCGGTGTGGCGAGAGCGCAGTATATGCTACGGACCTTATTTTTTTGATTTGAGGCCGTTTCGGGGCCCGTTTTGAAGGCGGAAGTTCTTCGCAGGCACTCAGAAAAAGGCCCTGTTTTTCGCTGTGTGACCACTGCGCGGCTAGTCGGTGGAAAGGTGCCACAGAAATTGCATCGTATGCCTGTGTGCAGAGATATTGGGAGTTGCAGATTCATGCCTGTTGCCTGTTGATGCAAAATCGTCACTAGGAAGTGACTGTGTGGTGAAATACCACTTTCGTCAGTGTTGCGGATCTGCCCCTGTGAGGCTGTTTGCAGCAGAAGTTTTGCTATTTGCCCTTGTGAGGCATTTGCTGTGTTTACAGGTTGCTGTTGCAATTCGTGATTTGTAAAATGTCTGAGAATCTGTCTACCATTGTCAGTGAGAAGCTTGACAAGAACAACTTCCAAGCATGGAAGTTCAGGATGACAAACTTCCTTATGGGAAAGGGAGTTTGGGAGTACATCAGTGGTGAAACTGCAGAACCAGTTTTGGGTGCTGCTCCCACTCCTGCTGAATTGAAGGCCTTTAAAGAATGGCATGAAAAAGCTAGAAAATGCTTGTATTGGCTGTCTGTTAGCATTTCAGATTCTATGATTGTGCATATACAGGATGTAGAGACGCCTAAGGAGGCATGGGATACATTGGTGAAGCTGTATAGCACAAATACCAAAGCACGAAAGATGCAGCTAAAGTAGGAGTTGCATAATGTGCAAAGGAAAAATCTGAATATAAATGAGTATTCCTTGAAGGTGAAAGGCCTTGCAGATTCTCTTGCCTCCATTGGAGCACCTGTTGATGATGAGGACTTAGTGTCCGTGACCTTGAATGGTCTTGGGAAGGATTATGCACAGTTTCGGACATCCATTGGAGTCCGTGAAACATTTCCTGATTTTCAGGAACTTATTGCTCTCTTGCTGAGTGAAGAGCAAAGGAATGGTGGTTCAGCCACCTCAACTTCTCAAGAGACTGCTTTCTACTCGAATACAAGTAGAGGCAGGGGTAGAGGAAGAGGCCGTTTTGGTGGCCGTGCAGGAAATCAGAACCAGCAGCAACAACAGGAAAACCAGTCCTATGGAGGAGGACGTGGTAGTTCTAGAGGGAGGGGGAGCCAAAGAGGCCGTGGTTCATGGCAAAGGAACCAGCAAGTAAATAGCAGCACAGAATGCTATTATTGTGGAAAGCCTGGACACAAGGAGAATACATGCTATGAAAAGCAGAATGACATCAAAAGTGGAAAGTTGCAGCAAAGCAACTATGCATCATCAAGTGGGCATGGTGACGACAGAAATGAGCACCTTTTTGTGATGCAGCATATGGTTAACTCCGTGTCAGGAGATGCTGCAGCTTGCAATGATGTTTGGTATGTTGATTCAGGTGCCTCTAACCACATGACCAGTCATGGTGAGTGGTTTCATGATGTTAGAAATTTGGATAAGCCAGGTTATGTTGAAACAGGTGATGATACTGCGCACCCAATTACGTAGGTTGGTAAAGTGCCATTGGTATGTAGGATGGCAAAACGAAGTACTTGGCAGATGTACTTCATGTTTCAAAAATCACTAAGAACCTGGTTTCAGTTGGCCAGATGGTTGAGCAAGGTCTGCAGGTTAGATTTAATCCTGATGGATGCTTTGTTGAGGACTTGAAAAATAAGTGCCGCTTGGTTGCAAAAGGCAACAAAAATGGCAAAATGTTTACCTTGGATGTTGATATGCCTGAGGTGAAAGCTGCTATGTTTGCGCATGGGAGAGGTGTCATTGCAGATATTGAGATATGGCACAAGCGCATTGGGCACGTGAATATACAAAGGTTGAAATCTATGCAAATGAAAAACATTGTTGCAGGTTTGCCTAAATTCAGAGTTGAGGGAATGCAAAAGGTATGTGAAGCATGCCAAATGGGTAAGCAGGCCAGACATGCATTTCCCAAAAATGCTAAGGTGAGCAGAAGACCTTTGGAAGTGATCCATTCAGATGTTTGGACAACCACAGCTGCTTCTATTGGTGGATGCCATTATTATGTGACGTTTATTGATGACTACACTAGGAAGGTGTGGATTTATTTTATGAAGCACAAAAGTGAAGTGTTCAGCCATTTCAAGGCTTTTAAGGCCATGGTTGAAAAAGAGAAAGGTGTGCATATTAAAGTGCTAAGATCTGATGGAGGGGGAGAGTATTTTTCAGAAGAATTTTGTGAATATCTGAAAGAACAGGGAATTCAAAGGAAGTACTCATGCAGGTCTACCCCTCAGCAGAATGGGGTTGCAGAAGGAAGAACAGGCATATTGCAGAAGTAGGACGGGCGATCCTAAATGAGAAAAACATGCCTGATTATTTTTGGGCTGAAGCAGTAGCAACTGCTGTTTATATTATGAATAGAACCCCCACTGCAGCTGTCCATGGCATGACGCCTGAAGAAATGTATACAGGCCAAAAACCAGATATTTCTCATTTGAAGGTATTTGGTTGCATAGCTTATGTTCATGTTCCTGATGAGAAGAGAACAAAGCTGGATCCAAAGGCAGAAAAATGCATCTTTATTGGATATGCTCTGCACCAGAAAGGGTATCGCTGTTATAACCCTTCCACCCGCAAAATGCAAGTGAGCAGAGATGTTGTTTTTGATGAAATGAGCAGTTGGTATGCACCAACTGTTATGGTAGGAGTTGCAGATGCAGGAAATGGGAATGCTGCAATAAATGCAGAGCAGCAATCTCAAGCCTTGAGTGGACCCAGAGAGTCCTCTACTAGTGGATCTAATGCATGGACAGGGAGATTGAGATCTAGTGAATCGTCACATGGCAGTCCTGATAGTGTTGTGCAGGTATCACATAAGGGAAAAGAAAAAGTGGACCATGCTCCAGTGTTTGATGTGTCTACTGGTAGCTCTCATGTTGATGGAGAGTCAAGTGGCTCTGAAATGAGCCTTGATGAGGAACTTGGGATTCCTTCTGTTGTTACACCTGGTGCAAGGAAAAGCAGGCATGATTTAAAGACTCCTGCAACTGATCCAGCTGTACGGAGGTCCACTCGTATTAAGTATCCAGTTGACAGGCTGAGATATGATGGGTATACAGCACATCACTATGCTTATATGGTCAAGGTTCTAGAGGAGCCAGAGCCCACATGCTTTGAGGATGCAGCAGGGCATAAAAATTGGGAAGCAGTTATGGATGAAGAGATGGCTGCCTTGGATGCAAACCACACTTGGGATTTGATGCCTTTGCCTCATGATAAGAAGGCTATTGGCTGCAAGTGGGTTTACAAAGTAAAGCACAATGCTGATGGGTCTGTTAGCAGGTACAAGGCAAGATTGGTTGCCAAAGGTTTTGCGCAGACATATGGAATTGACTATGAGGAAACTTTCAGCCCAGTTGCAAGGATGGCAACCGTGAGAGCAGTAATTGCTATGGCTGCTGCAAAGGGATGGTCTTTGCATCAGATGGATGTGAAAAATGCTTTCTTGCATGGTGAGGATAATTCACACCCCGATTTTGTATGCAGGTTGCGCAAAGCCTTGTATGGCTTAAAACAGGCGCCGAGGGCATGGTCAGACAAGATAGGGCAATATCTTGTCACTATTGGATTTCAGATTTCCAATTCAGATTTTTCACTTTATGTGAAAAGGACAAACAGAGGGATTGTGCTTGTAGTCATCTATGTTGATGACTTGATTATTACAAGTGATAGTGATGCAGAATGAATGAAGTGAAGCTGCTGTTGAAGCAGAAATTTGAGATGAAGGATTTGGGAGAGCTGCGTTACTTCTTGGGCATTGAGGTTATTAGATCCCCGAGTGGGATATGGCTGTTGCAAAGGCAATACGGTTTGGACATGCTGTCCAAATATGGGATGACAGGCTGTAAGCCTATCTCTGTTCCATTGGAGCAGAACTGAAGCTCAATGCAGAGACAGGTGAGCTTCTTGAAGATATTACTATGTACAGGCGCATAGTAGGTAGCTTGATTTACATGACTATAACCAGACCAGATTTGAGCTATGCTGTGGGGTTGGTGAGTCAGTTTATGCAGGCACCGAGGAAGCCACATTTGGATGCGGCTAGGCACATACTGCGGTATGTGAAGTCCACATTGCATTATGGACTGTTTTATGAAGCTGGGTGTGCATTACAGGTACATGGATACACAGATGCTGATTGGGCTGGTAGTGTCTCAGATAGGAGATCTACTAGTGGTTTTATGTTTTCCCTTGGGAGTGGTGCCATCAGTTGGAGCAGCAAGAAGCAGCCAACAGTTGCCTTGTCGAGCACAGAGGCTGAGTACAGGGGCGCAACAATGGCTGCATGTGAGGTAGCTTGGTTACGGAAGCTACTTGCAGATATGGGACAGTCAATTCATGCAGCAGTTGTCATTCATTGTGACAACATTAGCAGCATCATGCTTGCTAATAACCCAGTTTATCATGCTAGAACGAAGCACATTGAGGTGCATTATCACTTTGTGAGAGAGAAGGTTCTAGCTGGTGAGATTGATCTTGTCTATGTCAGCACTGAGGAGCAGGTGGCTGATATTTTTACGAAGGCATTGGGTACTGAGAAGCTTCGCAGATTTAGGAGCTTGCTTGGTGTACGTGAGATGGATTTGAGCTTGAGGGGGAGTGTTGAGATATCAAGCTCTACCCCCGATATATCTCCTGGATGACTATCATTTATGTCACCGCCTATGTTAGTTGTACTCGTGGTGTAGTTAGACTACCACGTATGTTTTTGGTTTGGGTTCACATATGAACCACATATTCTAGGGTTTGACATATAGGGTATTTCCCTCTTCTATTGTATTGTGGTTCTGTGCAAAAGTGAAGAAAGGCTTCACCCTCCAACCTTGTGTCCTGTCTCTTTTGTGTGTTGTGAAGAAAGCTGCACTTGAGTCTCCTATCTCTCTCCCTTATTCTTTACACTAGGCAGCTGAGTGCATGTAACTCAATCTCCATATTTAGTTGGGTATGTGCTTCGTTGTACAACTAGATTGCCTTGTGGAGAAGTTTTTGTTCCTGTCTGAACATTCACCAAACAAAATCTCAACAAAAAAAAAAGTGTTATGAAACTGAAAGTTGTTTCTGGCAATCCAGATAAACCAAACACCATGTGCTCTAGTCGGGTGCCACCCCATAGTAAATGGAGTAGGGGCTACTATTTTAGCCCCTACTGCACCAGCGAATGCCATATCTCTAGAAGTAGCCCTTGCTACTTCATTCCACTACTACACTAGTCAAGGCCATAGCTCTACAAAAATCCTCGCTACTTCAATCCCTACCACGACATAAGTGAAGCCATAGCTCTAGAAGACATGTTATACATACATGCTAAAGTACACTACGTGAGCTTCTCCTCAACCCAAGGACACACCTAAATGAGATCATTATTCATGGGTTAATTTCTCCAATGTTGTGCTAAAGTGATGCATACCCATTTGAGGGCACGCTCCATAACTTTCTTTTGATTTGTTGAAAACCAAAATAGATTGAAAATTTGGAATCCAAACTATTGGGACTAGTGCATGGTGGTCTTAAAACACTGATAGTTGTTGGTATTGGTATCTAGATTCATGCTAAAATGGAAGAAGTTGGAAAAGTGCAATTTATGCATGTGCAAAGATATTTTAATAAATCCAACACTATTTACAATTTTGAATTGTTTCTTTTTCCATGCACTTGCTTGCTATATGCCAAAGGTCATTGCATTTAATAATACACAGCATCAAACCTGATAGTGTGCCCTTTGGCCTATTTGTGTTTTGAAGCATTTTAGGCCACATTGCACTTGGTTGGGATATCCAATTTTGCTAACATGTATCGTCGGAGGGGGGAAAACGGGTGGCTGAAATTTCGCTATTCTCGCGAATTTTGAATTTTCACATCTCCCGCCCATCAAATCTTGGAAGATTTAAGTACTTGCAACCTGCCCTCACCTTTGAAACGCCCTGCAACCCGCACACACCTCGACGTGACCTTGCACAAACTTTGGTTTTCCATTATCTTCTTTCAGTTAAGTTGTCTTCTATTCTTTGCTTGCCTCACTAGCTAGCTTCTATGGGTGTATTCCGGATTGATCGTGGCCATGGCATCAATGGCAACATGCAGCTTGCCATGGCTTGCAAGAGAAGCAAACAGAGGCTACGAGATAGGAAAGCCAAAAAGCCAGGTCAAGGCACAAGGAACAAAGTGCGGGTCGAGGAAAGCACTAGCACGGTATTGAATCGGCAAAGGAAGACACTTTTACAACATTTGCAAAGGGAGAAACTGTGAAGATTGTGGGAGAGAGGGAAGGAGTCTCACTTGTGGCTTTCTCACATGCACAATGGGGGAATACACACAAAGGTGGAGGCTGAAAACAATTTTCCTCTTCTTAGGTGTGAAAGCCAAAAGAATTGTGGTACAAAGAAATAGAAGAACCCTACATGTGGGTCTCAAACCAAACTCAACTAACTAAGGTGGCATACTAACTGAGCCACAAACTATAGTAGATAAGGATAGCTGTCATCCAGCTATTATTCGTGGGCGGTGTACCAACTGCATCTCCAGCTAACAAGTCGGTGACATAAGTACACAACGGTCACCCTGGCATATCTCGAGTGGAGCTCGATATCTCAACACTCCCCCTCAAGCTCAATCCCAAATCCTGCACACCAAGAGGGTCTCTAAACTTGCGCAGCTTCTCTGCGCCCAATGCTTTCGTGAATATGTCAGCTACCTGATCCTCTGTGCTGACATAAACTAGATCAATAAGACCTAGTAAAACCTTCTCCCACACATAGTGATAATGCACCTCAATGTGCTTTGTTCTAGCATGAAAGACTGGGTTCTTTGCCAAGTGTATACTGCTCATGTTGTCACAATAAATGACAACCGGCCCATCTGATGCATATCATAGAGTAGCTTATGCAACCAAGCTACCTCACATGCAGCCATTGCTGCACCCCTGTACTCAGCCTCTGTGCTCGACAAGGCAACTGTAGGCTGTTTCTTGCTGCTCCAAGTGACTGCAGCACTCCCAAAAGAGAACACATATCCACTGGTAGATCGTCTATCAGAAATGCTACCAGCCCAATCAGCATCAGTGTATCCATGCAACTGTATCTGAACCCCAGCCTCATAAAATAGTCCATACTGCAATGTGGACTTCACATACCTGAGTATGCGTCTAGCCGCATCCAAATGCGGTTTCCTTGGAGCCTGCATAAACTGACTTACCAACCCAACAGCATAGCTCAAATCTGGCCTGGTAATAGTCATGTAAATCAAACTTCCTACTATGCGTCTGTACATAGTAGGGTCTTCCAGAAGCTCACCTGCATCTGTGCTCAGCTTCACATTCTGCTCCAAAGGAACTGAAATAGGCTTACAGCCTGTCATCCCATATTTGGACAGCATGTCCAATCCATACTGCCTCTACAAGAGCTGTATCCCACTTGGTGATCTAATCACCTCAATGCCCAAGAAATAACGCAGCTCTCCCAAATCCTTCATCTCAAACTTCTGCCTCAATAGCATTTTCACATGAAGGATATCTTCATCACTATCACCTGTGATGATCAAATCATCAACATAAATGACCAGCAGCATAATCCCTTTCTCTGTTTTTCTCACATAGAGTGAGAAATCTGCCTTGGAGATCTGAAAGCCAATAGTGACAAGATACTGTCCTATCTTGTCAGACCATGCTCTAGGTGCTTGCTTCAAGCCATACAAGGCTTTCTTCAACCTGCAAACAAACTCAGGATGAGTAGCATGAACATAACCTGCTAGCTGCTCCATAAAGACCTCTTCTTGCAAATCACCATGCAAGAAGGCATTCTTTACATCCATCTGATGTAAAGACCATCCCTTTGATGCAGCCATAGCAATGGCTGCTCTTACGGTTGCCATCCTTGCAACCGGGCTGAAAGTTTCTTCATAATCAATGCCATATGTCTGTGCATACCCCTTGACAACTAATCTTGCCTTGTATCTATTCACAGAACCATTTGCATTGTGCTTGATCTTATAAACCCACTTACAGCCAATTGCATTCTTGCGTTTAGGCAAAGGCACCAATTCCCATGTAGCATTAGCATCCAAGGCATCCATTTCTTCATCCATGGCTTTCTCCCATTTTTCATTTCCCATGGCTTGCTCAAAAGAAGTGGGTTCTGGTTCCTGTATCACTTTGACCATATAGGCATAGTGAATGGCTGTAAATCCATCATATTTCAGCCTATCCACAGGATACCTAACCCTGGTAGACCTGCGCAAAATAGGCTCACTTCCAGGTGCTCTCAAAACATCCCTGGTCTTCCTTACTCCAGGTGTAACAATAGAAGGAATACCCAACTCATCATCAATGCTCTGTTCTGAGCCACTGGATTCACCATCCACATAAGAGTGACCTGCATTCACATCAAACATGGGCTGATCTACCTTCTCTTTTCCTTTTCGTGATACCTGCGTACCACTCTCTGCATTGCTTTGAGGGGATTCTCCTGATCTCAATCTGCCTGTCCATGGCGAAGTATGTGAACCACTGGTAGAGGACACTCCAGGTCCACTGATATTTTGTGATTGCTGCTGTGCATTCTGTGCAGCATTACCATTTTGTGCATCTACATCAATCATCACATTTACTGGTTTATACCAGCTGCTCATCTCATCAAAAACAACATCTCTGCTCACTGTGAACTTGCGTGTAGAAGGGTTATAGCATCTATACCCTTTCTGCTACCCTTTCTGCTACAGAGAATAACCGATAAAGACGCACTTCTCATCTTTTGGATCCAACTTGGACCTCAACTCATCTGGCACATGGACATAGGCAATGCAACCAAAAATCTTCAAATGAGAAATATCTGGTTTCCTACCAGTATACATCTCCTCTGGCGTCATGCCATGTATTGCTGCAGTGGGAGTCCTGTTCATTATATAGACTGCTGTAGCAACTGCTTCAGCCCAATAATAATCTGGTAGATCTTTTTCATTTAGCATAGCCCGAGATACCCCTCCAATATGCCTATTTTTCCTTTCTGGAATTCCATTTTGCTGTGGGGTATGACTGCATGAATATTGCTGCTTTATACCATGCTCCTGCAAGAACCTTGCAAACTCATTTGAGAGGTACTCTCCCCCTCCATCTGACCTTAGGCATTTTATTTGCAGGCCTGTTTCTTTTTCCACCATAGCTTTGAAAACTTTGAAGTGCCCAAACACTTCACTTTTCTTTTTCATAAAATACACCCACAATTTTCTGCTGAAGTCATCAATAAATGTAACAAAATAGTGACAGCCTCCAATAGATGCAGCTTTTGTAGTCCACACATCAGAGTGGATTAATTCCAATGGCTTTTTACTCTCTTGAACATGCCTAGGAAAAGATTTCCTTGCCTGTTTTCCAAATTGACAAGCTTCACAAACCTTGTGCATTTCTGCAACCTTGAATTTAGGTAATCCTGCAACAATATTTTGGGCTTGCATTGATTTAAGTCGCTGTATATTAACATGACCAATGCGTTTGTGCCAGATATCAATATCTGCAACTACACCGGTCCCATGTGCAAACATTGCTGCACTCAATTCAGGCATGTCCGCATCCAACGTAAACATCCTGCCCTTCTTCTTTCCTTTTGCTATCAAGCGACCATTATTTTTCATATCCTCAACAAAGCATCCATGAGGATTAAATCTGACCTGCAAGCCCTGCTCAACCATCTGACCAACAGAAACCAGGTTCTTGGTGATGTTCGGGACATGAAATACATCAGACAAGTATTTCTTTTTCCCATCCTGCATAGACAAAGGAATTTTGCCAATCTGCACAATAGGATGTGCAGTATCATCACCAGTCTCCACAAATCCTGGCTTTTCCATCTTCCTTGCATCTTGCATCCATTCTGCATGACCTGTCATGTGGTTTGATGCACCTGAGTCAACATACCACACATCATTTTGTTCTTCTGCACTTGTCACAGAATTGGTCATATGCTGCACCATAAATAGATGCTCATTTCTGTCATCACCCTGCCTGCTAGAAGATGCATAATTGCCTTGCTGCAATTTTCCACTCATAATGTCATTCTGCTTTTTATAGCAGTCCTTAGCCATATGACCCATTTTGCCACAATAGTAGCATTCAACATTGCTGTTTACATTTTGGCTTCTCTGCCATCCACCACGGCCTCTTTGGCTCCCCCTGCCTCTAGAGTTACCACGTCCTCCTGCATAGGACTGGTTTTCTTGCGTTTGCTGCATATTCTGATTTCTACCACGGCCTGCACATCGGCCTCCTCTACCTCTGCCTCTACCTCTGCCAGCATTTGAGTAGAAGACAGTTTCTTTTGAAGTTCCTGCTGAAGAAGATGCACCCCCATTTCTCTGCTCTTCAGAAATTAGAAGAGCAATCAACTCCTCAAAATCATGAAAGTTTTCACGGATGGCAATGGATGTCCGGAACTGTGCATAATCCTTTCCTAGACCATTCAAGGTCACAGAAACCAAATCGTCATCATCCACTGGCGACCCAATGGAAGCAAGTGCATCCGCAATTTTCTTCACCTTCATGTGGTAATCATTGATGCTCATGTTTTCTCTCTGCACATTATGCAACTCCTGTTTGAGTTGCATTTTCCTGGCTTGCGTATTTGTGCTATACATTTTTGCCAAAGTATCCCATGCCTCCTTTGGCGTATTTGCATCCTGAATATGCACAATCATGGAGTCCAAAATACTGATAGACAGCCAGTACATAACTTTCCTGGCTCTCTCATGCCATCCTTTGAATGCCTGCATTTCCTGTTGACTGGGAACATTAGGAAGAACAGGTTCTTCTTCATTTCCTGTAATGAATTCCCAATAGCCTTTTCCCATCAAGAAATTCGTCATTCTAAACTTCCATGCCTGGAAGTTGTTCTTGTCAAGCTTTTCAGTGACAATCTGTGAAAGAGAATCAGATGCCATTACAGAACACTGCAAAATATTCTGTCACTGCAAAAAAACACAGCTTTTGCCTCACACGGGCAGATCTGCAAAACTGATGAAAGTGGTATTTCACCACACAGTCACTTCCTAGTGACGATTTTGCATCAACAGGCAATAGGCATGAATCTGCAACTACCAATATCTCTGCACACAGGCATACGATGCAATTTCTGCGGTAACTTTTCACCGACCCGTAGAACAGTGGTCGCACAGCAAAAACAGGGCCTTTTTCTGAGTGCCTGCGGAGAACTTCCACCTTCAAAACGGGCCCCAAAACGGCCTCAAATCAGAAAAATAAAGTCACCGAGGGCTTTGCCTTATCCCGCAGCATATACTGCGCTCTTGCCACACTGCGAAGGGCGTCGCAATCTGAAATAGTGCACTCCTGCACTTCTGGCTGTGCTACGTGCAGAGATTTGCTCCCAAACTCAAAATAGGAAAGCAACACTGGTCCTCTTACCAGGACACCACGAACTTGGCTTGCTTTCTTGAGCTGCTTACCACGAACAAGGCTCTGATACCATGTGAAGATTGTGGGAGAGAGGGAAGGAGTCTCACTTGCGGCTTTCTCACATGCACAATGGGGGAATACACACAAAGGTGGAGGCTGAAAACAGTTTTCCTCTTCTTAGGTGTGAAAGCCAAAAGAACTCTGGTACAAAGAAATAGAAGAACCCTATATGTGGGTCTCAAACCAAACTCAACTAACTAAGGTGGCATATTAACTGAGCCACAAACTATAGTAGATAAGGATAGCTGTCATCCAGCTATTATTCGTGGGCGGTGTACCAACCGCATCTCCAGCTAACAAGTCGGTGACATAAGTACACAACGGTCACCCTGGCATATCTCGAGTGGAGCTCAATATCTCAACAGAAACAACGAGAACAAAGAAGACTCCTTGTAGAGCAAAAGTAAGGAGCAGTTGCAGATGCACCCATTCGATCATTGCCATCGATCATTGCCATTGGAGCGAAGAACACGAGCTGTGGTGTCATGATTGGTGGGAGCATTTGAGGCAGCTACCAGCAACATCAGGCCATTCAAGTGATTACCAGTCTCGAGTCTTCACAAGCTTTAGCTTGCACCCTAAAGTTCGTAGAGTAATAACCTTACCAACACCTCGGGAGATGCACGCCCAAGAGGCGATGCTCTCTAACCTGAGAAATGACCTATAGAAAGTAAAAGGGGTGCATAGCTTAGATCAACTAGCTGCAAAGAGGGTGACATTAGCTATGATGGCATCCCCTGAAACAAAGGAGAAACGACTTGGGTGCACAATGTCGAAGATGTTGTCAATCAGAAGGACCAATGTGGCTCCAACAATTGAACGTAGAGCAGAAGCAATGCATGATCATCTCGATCCAAGAAGTCTGTGGGCTTCAACATAATGCAAGAAAAGGAGAGACAGCCTAAGTGCAAAATTCATTGCTACAGTGACAACATTTTGGCACGAAAATACAAGAGTTTATCCAAATAGAAAGGACATCTGTAAGAAGCGGACGGGACGAAAGGTATTTGAGGAGCACATCATACACATGCTAGATACAACGCAGGTCAGTGGTGCCTAAACTAGCCCAGTGGTTGTTTGTGATTGAGCTTTGGGATAGTTTACTTGTTTCTTTTCTTAAACTAGGCTTGGACTAAATGTGATTGTCCTAAACCAGCTCGGTGGGTGGAACATCATGCAACCGTAGGCTGGTTTAGCTCAATCGCCAATGATGTGATTGTCCTGATCCAGCGTGGTTGAACAGACATTAGTTGTTGTCTAACCCAGTGGCATGGTTAAGCAGAAATTAATAGCAATATATTTTTATTTTACTAAACCAGCTCGGTGGTTGGAACATCATGCAACCGTGAATGCTTCAGCTCAATCACCAGCTATGTGATTGTCCTAAGCCAGTGTGGTTGAACAAACATTAGTTCTTGACCAACCCGGTGATTGAAATTATTGTGTTTCTTAGTACTTAAATTCGTTAGATTTAATTTCCTGCTGTTCGAGTCATATACCACTATTAGATTGTGGAATTCAGAAATGAAAAGCAATATATTAATATTTTCTAATGGTGAAATTGAGAAATGAAAAGAAATATACTTGTTATTGTCTAATACATGAAGTTGAGACTGTCAGGATAAACCATCCCAGTGGTTGAAATTGTGACTGTCCTAAACGTGTCCTAAACCAGCCTGGTGATTGAAATTGTGACTGTCCTAAACTAGCGCGGTGGTTGAAAATTTTTTTGCTTCATTACATACTTTAATAAGACTCTGCTTTGTATTCTTTTAGTAGTAGCAAAAAGGGGACTCATTGTTCTGTTATTCCTGCATGTTGGGTTAGTAGACGGAGTTGTATCTCAAGTTTGTGGATCAAAATCCGGACATTTCAATTGGGCAGAGGAGCTTTGAGCATTGTAAGCCCTGGTACGTCAGGAAACTCAAGGATAAGAATGTTTGTTGTTGCAAAACACACATAGATTTGACCTAGCCCGTCAAGCTATGAATGACTTGAGATCTAGTCATGTTGGAGCATTGCTCCATGGGGATCGATACCCATGCCTCCCCGATGAATGCGTAGTCTGTAGGCCACCTGGATCCCCATCATGTGTTGCAAGGGAGGCAATTTTTGTAGCTTGAGGTCTCTGTGGGAGCCAGTGGTTTGTCCAAAGGGAGACCATGAGTGGCACAGGATTGAATGCATTCACGGCACATGCAAGCATTGTAGTTTGAAGCTGAAGAAGAAGACATTTAATGTCTATCCAAATGAAATGAGGGAAGACAACCACATTGCTCTAAAATGGAGGAGATTTGAAAATGTCAATGTTGAAGGATCTGATAAAAAGAGATGGTTACTGCCATATAAGAGCACCCAGCCAAGGGAGCTTGTAGGTCACATGGTCCAATCCATCCCAAAATATGTGCTTCACAATTTCACGGCTAGTAGGATAAGCAGTTCAAGACATGCCTTGCCAATTTTCCCCGTGACACTATTGTATCTGTCATATATTTTGCAAAAAATTATTCTTTTCAAGAACGAGATGAGATATAAAGTGCTCACTGACCATACAACAAGCAGATAACAATTCTTGTGCATATCAAATATAGTCATTTGCTTGATTCTTCCATGCCTAATGCCAATCTACTTGATGACTCACAGGAGTCCAAGTCAGTCCAATGCACTTACCATTTCTACATTTCAGATGATAGGGAACATGACACCCTATTTGTGCAGCATGCTTTTCTATTGCATTGGGATTTAGGTATAAAAAAACATCCAAGAGAGGCCACAATTATGAACTACTACATAAGAGTCCACAAACATTGTGTACTCTCATCTAGTAATAGCTATTAAGTTCCAGATGCAACCTATGCTACAACGAAAGAAGGGCAAGAGTGTCTTCAAATTAGATTTAAACACGCATGAGCCCATCTTGGGGTGTCTTGGAGTGGTGGACGAGGACGACTGAGATAGTAGTAAGAAAATGTATGTAGTCTCATTACAGGGAAACAATATGTCCACTTGTCCTACAAAATGGAATTTGTATTGAGACTGCTTCTTATATCCTAAACAACCACCGTGCTGGTTTTATTAAATTGTTTATGTAAATCCCAAATGGTAAAACCCATGCTTGTTTTTAGTATATCCCAACAACCATCGTGTTGGTTTCCCATAACAAATCCACATATCCTACAAATTCATTAATCTTGTAATAATAAAAGCAAACCACTGCACTGGTGGCTATTCATATCCTAGTGCAAACCAACCACCGTGCTGACGATAAATTATCCTGCACTACTACTGTGCTATCCCTACACTACTGCTATGCTATCCTAAAATTTGTTACACATTGCTTTACTAAAACAGTGCCCTTTAGACTGTTTATCGTTTTGCTAACCGTCAGATTTCATCCCATGCTTGCTTTCAGTATACCCCAACAACCACCGCGCTGGTTTCCCATAATGATTCCATTCATCTTGTAATAATAGAAGCAAACCACTGCACTAGTGGCTGTTTGGCGATAACTTATCCTGCACTACTACCATGCTATCCCTACACTACTACCACGCTATCCTAAAATTTGTTGCACAGTGCTAGTGTCCTTTAGACTGGGTATAGTTAACCGTCAGATTTCAACCATCGGGCTACTTAAAACATTTAAGTACTAACATGGAAGTAGGTCGATACAAAATCAGGTATTACGAGCACCATGAGAATATCCACAAGTTCAAGAAATGTCCACAAGATTTTTATTATTTTAACGAAATTCCAGACTCCCAACTATCTTATCAACCTCTCTATAGCAAGCATCTCCCAGTTCCTGGTTGCAAGCTTGGCCCTTTTTTCTCCTTTTCGGAAGGGGGCTGGTTCCTCCTTGCAGGCTCCTTTTCCTCGCAGTCAGGTTCAATCTTGGCCTTCTTCAATTTGAGCTCCTTGTCTTTAAGATCTTTTTCCCAAATGGCAAATTGAGTTGCAGCATCTACTTTCTCGTCATAGATAGTTGTAGCAAGTAGGCACATTTGATCTGTCCATGACCTAAGCAATGGCAAATGGCATTCTCTACATAGCGATTTTGTATGCACCCACACTCCAAAGAAAAAAAACGTGCACAGGCTGGTAGCATGCAGGCCATCAGAGACAGCAGTCATCTATGATGGGGGTATGGCATACCATGCATTTTGGACCCTGCTGCATAGCAGGATAGGCATCCTATTTAACTATTGCAGTCGTCAATACCACAGTCTTGCTCTATACATGATGAAGTTGCTTCTTGATTCCTTCCTCCCTCATCCTAAGGCTACGGATGTTCTTCTTCATCTCCTCCACTTTTTGCTCACTCTACGCAACAACTTCATCTGAATCCCTCAGCATCTGTTGAACTTTTGTAAATTCCTGAAAAACTTCTTCATGGGCGGTTTCCAAGACTTCCACTCTAGTTTGGAAATCTCGCAGCGACGGACTGCTTTTCATAACTGTTGAAAGCCATGGCAAGCTTGTGCAAACATCTATCGTGATCTTCTTGTAGGGTATTGTAGCTTGCTCTTTGGCCTTCCAACAGTGTTTCAAAAAAACAACCCTCACCATGGCTGTTGCAAATTTCTCCACCATGGTGGCTAGAAATTACTCCACCATGGTGACTGCTCTCTGTATCCTTCCTGGCTTGGGGAACTACCTCGTTGTCTTCTCCACCTCGGTTGCTCTCTGCCCTATCCTTCCTAGCCTCGAAGCTCTCTTGCAATTCCTGCATCACCTTTCTGGTTTCTGCATTCTCCCTTTTTAGCAGCTCCATCATCTGGTCTTTTTTAATATTCAATGAGTTCTACATGTTATAGAGCCATTTGTAAAGACCCTCCTTTTTGGCTCTCTGATCTTCAAGGTCCTTTTGCATCTTTTCTAGCACCTTGTCTGCCATGTCCCGGTCATTTCTCACTTCTTCGAGCCTATCTTGGAGCTCCTTCATGCGCTTCTCTACTTCTTCTCTTCTATACCTTTCCATGTCGACCAATTTTGTGGTGGCCTCAGCTTGCTCTTGTGCCTGCAAGGCCCTCACTTGTGCCTCCTCTACCTTGGCTTCTACACCTTTCCTGAGACTTTTCTCAAGTTGCGCTACCTTTGCTGCATCGGTGGCTTTCTCTTGTAGAAAAGTCAACTTCTAAGACATCTGCTTCTCATATTGCTTAGAAATCCCTTTGAGGGTGGATGCCATCAGGTGCATTGCAACTCCAGCGGACTGAGATGACAATTGGGAATTGCCATCCATGGAATTCTTCAGGTTGGTTAACACGCTCTTGGAGATCGCCCTTGAAAAGATACATCACATCCTTTCAATAATTCTACTGCTACTTGAACATTAGAACTTGCAAGCTCCTCTCGTATCAGGAAAGAAGTGAATTGTCTTCTTCTGTATATCTTGAAGATCTGTTGGCAAGCTTGAAATCTTGACTCCGCCATCTTTACTAATCTTAGCATTGGGGTATACATCTAGAATATCCTATCTCTTCCACTACTTCTCAAAAAAGCGTGCTTGCATACTGCCTCCAAAAATTCCTAGAGCCTTTTCAATCATGCTTTCATTGATGGTCATCTTGTGACCTTGATAGACTAGTTGCCCCTCCTTCACGTACAACTCTTGCACCATCTTGGTGAAGTTTGGAGAGCATCCAAATTGGACTTTTGAATAGCAAGAGAGGAGATCCCATATGTCATGATTTCAAGATAAGGGGAGGAGGGGCTCTGGCACTGTGCTGCAGAGGGGGAGGAAAGATTGTGAGAGGAGCTCCTAGACTGGTGCAGGGTCCATTACGAGAGGGGATAAAAGCTACAGGAAGAGTGCATGGAAGAAAGAAATGGTCAAGAGGGATAGAAGATGAAGAAGTGAAGGAAATGGAATAGTGGAGGCTTGAGATTGCAAGGGAGAATGAAACGTTCAAGACGAATACAAGAGGAAATAGTTAAGGGAATGCAATAGCCCACTATACTATCAAGGTGAGAGCCACCGCGGTAGTTGGCCCAAATTTTGAATAATTCTAGGCGGCAGTACTGACTTGCATGGTAATCAATGATTAGAGGTGGTGACATCTAAGATTCCCAGCCACGTCTGTGGCGGCGGCTAAGATCCATCGAGCTGTCAATTAATTACTAGCCACCATAGTGGCCCGCAATTACTCAGCTTCTAGTTACCACCATCGGGCTTGCATGCATGATTACTATGAGTAATGAGGGATTAGAGGTGATTAGGCTTCATGATTTACTTTTGTGGGAATTACTGCCCAATGGTGGTGGCATGACAGCCACGTTTGTCATGGCTACGATTCCATCATGCCACCACTCACCCACCACCATGCTTTAGCATGCATGATCACTACGAGTGCAGTAAAAATTACCAATCATGCCACTGCTCACCCACCACCGTGCTTTAGCATGCATGATCACTATGAGTGCAATAAAAATTACTAGTCACCGGGCTTGCATGCTTAGTAGTAGAGAACTAGAGTGCATGGTAATGAGTGATTAGACATGGTAATGAGAATTACTGCCCGGTGGTGGTGGCTCTCATCAGCCACGTCTATCATGGCTAAGATAATTACCAGCCACCGGAGTGGCACCACATGGTGTCTTCTTCATGATTACCAACCAGTTTGGGGGATTCCACCGCAGTGGCCTACAATTAATATGGATGGAACCCCAGGCTCCAGCCACCGCAGTGACTCAAACTTTATAATATATATAAGATCCGTGGCATTTGGCATTTTACTACGTTGCTCTGATCTGCCCATGCTCTGCTACTTTGCTCCACACCCCTCCTCTATCCTCTATCTCTTTTCTGCCCCTGCTCTACTTTGCTCCACGCTCCCTCCTCTAACTCTCGTCACTGCATCTACTCCCCTGCTCATCGTCTGCTCATCCACTCATCTTCAACATGCCTAGTTGGTCCCCCCCTCGCTGCTCTGTGATCTCAATAATATCTGCCTTCTCATATAAGGTGATTGTGTTGCACTCACGTGGAGTAGAAATGTTGGCACTATGGAGACCCTTCATTCCCACAGGCGACTCCTCACACATCTGAATGTCATCACCTTCGATAACATGCTCACAAAGGGGCCATAATCTGGCAATGTGCATGGTCTTCGGCCTCTCGATCGCATCCTCCTTTGGCTCCCTAAAAATTTTTAATGCAACAAGCTAGACTGGCAAAAAACTGAGTTATACAAATTCCCTCTTGCTCAGACAAGGCTCTGAGCAATGGCTGGATGTAATATTTTGGGCGAGCTCAACGATCTTTTGGCTCATTGGATGTAATGTTTTGGTCTCTAAGGCGTTTATGTAATCTCTTTTTGTTCAATTTGAGGCTCTCAGTATGCACTGTTGTTAACTTTTATATTTGTATTTGAATGGTTATGGTCGCTACCTGTAATATTTTGTTTAAGGCTCTCAGCAATTACCGAGTTTTTATAAATGTAAGATCCTTTGTTCAATTTTTGCTCGATATAAGTCGATAATTTTTATATAACCTGTTATTGGACGTAAATGTACATTGTAATCTCTTTTGCTCAATTTTCACTCAATAAATTATACTTTTGCCACCATTTATATTTTTAGCAAAAGGACTAAAATACCAGGAAAGAAGGACTACAATTTCCTTGGTTTATGACCAAAATAGTGCTAAAATAACTCCAAGACCCCACCATTATGGTTGCATGGAAATACATCTAGAAAAATACAATTAAACTTTTAGAAATGCAATTGACAATACGGCCCTTGCGGGGTCCCCTTTAGGGGCAAGGGCCATATCGACGTGCCATTTCTGTCCAATGGCATTCTAGATATTGTATAATGCACGTAGATATGGCCCTTGCCCCTAAAGGGGACCCCTCAACGGCCATATCGTCAATTGCATTTTGCTTGGTTGCACAACGGAATACATTTTCCTTGGTACACAAATATATAACTCCAAGAACTAGCACGGTGGCTTTCATAAATCTCCTCCTGCAATATGTAAAAATAGGTAACGGAGCTATAACTCCAAGAACCAATGCGGTGGTCTCTCCAAGACAACCTTGAATTCTGGGCGATGACAGGTGAGCATGCCAGAGATTGCGTTGAGGTGATGCTCAGAATAATAGATTGCGTCTCATTATTATAATGTCAAAAACCAGCACGGTGGTCTCTCTAAGCCAACCTATGATTTGCATGGGCTATGGGCAAAGAAGCAGCAAAAGGCTGCATGATGATAGGTGGCTAGGCTAGAGACTCTGTGCTGCGGCAGTGTTCAGAATGATAGATTGCATCTAATTATTACAGCAAGAACCAGCGCAGTGGTCTCTCCAAGCCAACCTTCAATTTTAATGATCTGCATGGGTACGTGCCTAGTGACAGGTGGCAAAGTTGCAGCAAAAGGCTGCGTGATAATAAGTGATCAGGTGGCGTAGGCCAGAGACTGCGCTGTACGAAGCAGTGTAGAGATGCCATGTGTCGAGCTATGTGGTGCTCTAAACAAATAGATTGCGTCTCATTATTATGCCAGTGCGACTTCATGACATCGGGAAAATTTTCGACGAGAGCGCGGGTCCGCGCAAAATTTAAATATTCATCCAAAAGTGCATCACGTCGCGGCCCCAAAATTACCCCAAAAATAGTTCCGCGATTGGCTACACCCAAGCTAACGTTGATGCTATTGGCCTTTATATTGCCTTGGAATTGTATGCAATATTCAAAACTAAGTTACATGGTGGGGCTATTTATTTTAACATATGAGAAAATTCTAACTCAATGAGTGATATATCTAATATAGTTAAATGGCTTGCATTCTTATAACATTGGTATTGCAAGATGGAGTAGTTTAGATTTATAAGTTTGTTAGATGTTTAAAAAATTTAATTTATGCAATCATATTTTATAAATTTGCCGGATACCCACCGTAAGATAGAGTAGTTTAGATTTAGATGTTTTTTTAAAATTAAATTATGCAATCTTATCTTATAAATTTGCAGGATCTTTCAAAGAATGAAAAAAATTTCTTACATAAGGCCATCAAAAATGAAAATAATATGAAGCAATTGATTTCCCGTATTCAAGCAATGCAAGACCTTGAAGGGAAAATTTTCCTCTTGTTTAATGGGCAATGCAATTGAATGCATTTAATGGAATACATGTAAAACCGAGAGAATTTCATTTTACTTCTATGATATACCCCTCACAATAGCTACACAATGAAGCATGCATTTCTTTACATTGTTCATAGGGACAAAATAAGGAACTTGATCGCTTTTTGAGGTTGCTATTTGATTAAGATTAAGATTTGCACATGCTTCAAAATAAATAAGCATGAAGTAAGAGTGCAATAATTCCACCTACTAATATAGGTAAGGACATGAGGATATAACATTTATCTAATTTGGCTAGATTTGCAATTTCATAATGTACAACTACACCAAAGCTACCAGCCCACTTTGTTTTTAAGGCTTGATCCCACCTTGATGAGTGTTGTACACAAGGGTTTATCTATATGTGTGTGCTCGTAATACGAAAATTACACATGGACAATCCACTTTAGGCTTTACGAGGATGATTAACTTCATAGATACTTGCCTTCATATGTCCTTGAATAGGGGGAAAGTGATGCTATTATGCGTATGATGCATTGGAAGTGACCCATTGACTAATCAAATTCCATCAAGTACAAAAAGGCTGAGAACTACCTTGTTCTCTACCTTATTATCTCTCTACTAAGTGGAATGCATGACTTGGCTCAACACTCTTCAATCCAATTGTAAGGATGATCCTTCTGCATTAAGTAGTACAAAGGATGAGGCACATTTGCCAAATAGCATAGAAACCCATAATCCATGAAAGGTGAAGAGGATGCTACTAGGTGCCCATCCCTTGAGGCTAGGAATGGGTGAGTTGTGATGTGATTACGTATGGTCCACCTACACCATCTTCACGAGGTTGATGCTGTCATCGCATGAGGTAGGAGGAGGGTCCAGGATTGTGGTATGTCATTCAGAAGTGAGAAGTGAAGTCCTTAATGTGAGATCCAACGCAAAGCTACAAAGACAATTTCTCTTAAGCTTTTGTGTTTGTTTTCACAGACCCCCTCCCACACACATACACATGGGCAACTATGAGGAGCACGTCGCCCATGGCGTACGCTGACAAGGAGTAGACGATCTTCGAGAGGGAATCAAATGCGGGCAGCCAGGTAGGTGAGGTGGGCAAATGCCCAAACCACTTGAGGTGTGCTACTGCGCACGCCTCTTAAGAAAAGAAGTGAAAGCCAACAACAAGAAAGTCCGAGAGCAACAATGCCTCTTAAGCTTGAGGTAAAAGCCAACAAGAAAGTCCGGTTCACGTGAAAGCCAACAACCAACGGTCAACCACCAGCCGAAACCGCCGGCCGACCACTCATCCCGCTGTCTTTCCTATGAGTATCGATGGACCTTCTCAATTCGTCCTTTGCCCCTCGTCTCTTACACTTCAGCGGTGTTTCTTTGATTGTCTACGATGCATCGGCACGTTCAAGATGTCCATCGACGACTTCGCCTTCACATCTGCGCTAGTTTCGTTCACATACTGTCAGGAGGCAACTCTAATCCTCTCAAATGCCTGTCATAACTTTTTCTCTCCATCGCGGTGGGTGCTGGCCGAGACCGGGGCCTGTTCTTTCGATTAATGCCGAGTTACAGATGTAAACAATGCTCGCTCCCGAGAAGTACGGTAAGCTTCTATACAGTCGGATGTGTTGAAAATGTCCATTCGCCCCATTCGCCGTTCGTTGCAGTAAGAGTCAAACAGGGGATTTCGATTTGTTTGAGGCGCACGAGTCCCAAGTCAAAGTAGTCGCAAATCTGAGTATACGCGGTCATATTACAAGGAACCGTGAACAAAGTCGGAAGAGTTGCAGTTTCTAGTATTCAGTACTTCTTCACAATCTATAAAAATAGCCTCTCTCGCACGGGCTGAATTTAACATCCTGAGGTTTTACCAACAGGGCAAGTACATGGGCCAATACACGGAAGTCTCCGAGTCAGGGTAATGATCGTGAGGCAGGCGAGGAAGATCCAAGTGAGGGTGGGGCTCCTCTGCAAGGAGGGCGCGTCGCAGCTGAAAGTGGGCGTGACTCACGACAGGAAGCGACAGTTCAAGGTGAGGGTGGTAGCGAACGAGCACGGGGAAAAGTTTAGGATACGGGTGGCAATAGTGCAGCGGGTGGGAGGAAAGCTGAGGGTGAGAGTGGGGGTGTTGAGGCGTGACGACAACTCGAGGTTTAGGGTGGAGTATGTACGCAGGCGGTGCAGGTTTCAAGTACGACGGATTCAGCAGCAGAAATCGATGAAGGGATCATTCGCACTTCCGACATTAAGCGTCCATCATGGTGGCGATGTTCCGTTGTCTTTGTGAGCATATTTAGCAACATCGATATGTCTTTTATTTTTGCTTCATCTAAACAAGAGTTATCTAAATCGTCGCTGTCTGCATGTCCTTTAACAGAAGCGCACTGGCTTCAAGGCGAGGAATTTAGCAGCCGACAAAGTTGGAGTCACAGGTCTGTTACGGAAGCGGTAGACCTCATCTAACAGTTACCATGCACATTCCTTTAGCTGCCTTGCCTTGAAACACACACGCTCAGTGATGTTAGGCCGTGCCATCCATATTGGCAGCGACCGTCGCTGCTACTCGTTATTGGATGAGATGAGCGATCTGGCAGCAACACGCGATTCTTACGCTGATAATTGCGTTAATTCTTTGCTGCTCAGATAGTCTTGCAAGTTAACACAAGCTCCTTAGGATTAATTCTGTCAGACGTTTATTCAGCAGCAGACGAAGCAAGAATCAAAGGTGGTGGCAGGTGCCAACATCCATGGATATTGGGGGCGACTTGATCAGATCTTAATTAATCTTGGGCGTAGCAGCTCGTGCATCGTTATTTCAGGGATTGTCTTGAAACTACTCAGATTATTGGAGTAGCGAGTTCAAGCGCGACACATTTGAGGAGGAATAATTAGAGAAAAGAGGAGCAGTTTAGCAGCATTAACGTTGATCTCAATGCTGCATGGTGAATGCATGGCTTGTGTGTTAGCCCACTGATATGTAGTTCGCAATGTCATAGTTCACAGAAAACAATTTTGTAGGCTAAAAGAAAACAATTTTGTAGGCTAAAAAAAGTTCACAATGTCGTAGGTCGCAGAAAACATTCTTCTTTAACAGATACAGAAATCCTGGGAGTCCAAAATTTAAAAGGTTTTAATAAGCAAAACTATAGCTAAAATGTCTTCAAATTTGAAGGTTAATTTCCAAAAATTTGCCATTCACCCTACATTAGACCTCATTTTTGGAACACTTGAACGTCAACTTCAACTTCACGTCGTCTTGCCATACTTGCAAGATCATACATGATTGGAAGTGCAAGCAACGTATGAACTCTGGGACTTCACACTAAAAAAATGTGACTCAAAGTTAACAAATCCCCGTGGGAAAAAAGTGACTATAAAAGTTAGCACTAATATATTCACGTTTCTTCCTTGGCACGTTTATTGTGATGACTACGATGACTCTCCACTTGGAGTCTTGTGAATGCTCATGAGTCAATCCCTATTTGTCTAACTTTATAAAATTTCAATAGGATTTGGAAGGATTATCCTCAATGTTATTTACTATTCCACTCTAAGAATTAAATTGGTTGTAACATGTAGTATTAAATCCTCAACGTTATTCAATATTCCGATGTTTGGAGCCATGAAAGTTACTCATGGCATGACCTCTGGCTTTATGCTGATTTCAATTTTATTTTGTCTTTTTAGTAATCATCAACTTTTCCTCTTTGTTTCCACCATCATTTGATTTTTTAAATTTCTTATTAGCACTGCCCCTGAAACTTGGCAAGCTATAGCAACAATTCAGTTGCCCTTTGAATTCGGGTTGTGGGCCACCTGGCAACCATGGTATCGGTTGCATCTTGAGTCCTGGCAGCCATGCACTGACCAATTCGGTTAGTACAAGAATTCCGAGTTCAAACTCCCTTAGAGGGAAGACGCGCTGCCTCTGCTTGCAGATGAAAGCCCTACTTATCATGTGCAAAGTCTGCCTGAGCCGCTGAGTAGTCATGAAGAGAGGGACTTGCTGGTGGCGAAGGAAAATGTATGGAAGCTCTGCCGGGCTTTCGATGCAGCCGGTCTGCTGTTGCTGGTCAACGCAGAGTACACCTCGGTGCAACGTCCACATATGATGCTGCTCTCGAATTCAACAGGAGTGGGCAGCCACCGCTAGTGTATGTATCCAAGCTTACCTCAGGGATGCTTTGCCACGGATCACGCTAGCAGCCACGGAAGCCTCCAAGAGAGGGGTGAGCTTCGGAATGAAGCTTGTTCGCGGAGCGTACATTAGCAGAGAGTCTAAGCTTCCTGCGTCGAGTGGTGCGACTTCGCCAATCCACTCTTGCATAGAGGACACGCACCAATGTTACGATATTTGTGCGGCCTACATGATGGAGCGTGCAACGAGACTGGTGAAGGGGCTGTTGTCCTTGCAACTCACAACTTCGATTCTGGTAAGAGTTCAGAAGCTTGAAGAATTTGCGCTGCAAGGTTTGTGAACATGCTCAGTTCCGAAGGAGGAGCGGATGGAATTTTATCATGTCGATTGATGGGATGCCATCTCCTTGAGTTCGCTCTTCTATGCAACGTTTCATATTTGCCTGCGCTTAGATGGAGTTGTGCTTACGACAGAGAATTGGATGGCCTCTGATTGAAACACTGTTGTTCTTCTTGCCTGATTACCTTCCTCTTATTGAACTCCACTTGTTCTTCTTCTTCTTCTTGCCTGATTGCCTTTCTTTCGCTACCGTCTTTGAGAGAAATGGGAAGTCGTGAAGATTCAAATAAGAGATGTTTTCTAGAGACGGCTTTCGATTTGCTACCAAATTGCTATCGTCTCTTAGTTGACGGCACAGAAATGGGAGGCCTTGAAGAATTGAACTAGAGTTGTTTTTGAGTGATGGCTTGAAGCGATTTTGCTACAAAAATTTGAGGGTGCAGTTTGCACAATTGAAGGGGATGGCTGATGGCTTATCATTGGCCTTGGTGCATGCTGGATTCCAATTGAGCAAATATATTCCGTTTGGGCCTGTCGAGCATGTCATACCCTACCTGATCAGAAGGGTAGAGGAGAACAAGGGTACTCCAAGAAACACCCTGGCAGATCGAATCCGCATCAAGTAAGAAACCACCCTTGAGCTTGCAAAATGCCGAGCGTTTGTGAGTCTCTGATTTTGCTACTGTTTTATAATTGATTCTCAAGATCTCTCCGTGGTTTCTCCTTAGCTGCTTAGGTTGTTTATTGCCTGCTCAACAAAAGTTCACCATTCATCATAGGGGTAGTGTTGTCGGGCAACCCCTTGTAGATCTTACTTTTTATGTCTTGGTGTGAAATTATTCTTCCCAAGTGGTAGAGCTTTGTCTTGGACTTTGCAAAAGTTCCTCTAGGTGTTCTCTTGAGGAGATTCCAATCTTCTTGAGATAGGCAAGTATAGCTCTCCTACTAGTATGCCATCCCATGTAGTATAGATGTGGCATAGAATAGTGTTCCTTTGCAAAGGATCTCAACTTGTTGCAATACATACCTGATCACTTGGGTCCCTTTTGAAGTAAATGCCTTATGTGATTTGGCATGACTTTAGTCATGTGGAACTTACCATTGATAACGTTTTGTGTATCTCGAGTAGCCATTTTGTTAACTCATGCACTATCATTTCTACTTTGGTGGTTGCTTAGGGTGTCCATAACCATTTGTGCTTTGGGTTGACATCACCTTCACCATTTGTCATAGTTGGTGGAAATTTAGCATCTTTAGTACTTATCTTATTGAGTACCCACATTAGAAAAGACTCTAGGTCGATAAGCGACGCCATAAATGGTGATCGCAAGAAAAAAGGATCCCCTTGTAATTTGAGAAAACTATTGAGAATGAAGTCTTTACTTCTTTTACAATCGAATTCCTAGTCACACACGGGGTGGCAACCACATATGATTTTCACTACACTGGCCAAACCAAGTCGACTAACAAGGTTCTCAGTCAATTCTCAGTCCACATCACTGAGATTGGGATACCAAGTTGCATGCAGCATTGTGGGCATATGAGATGGCTTATGAGGTACCTACAAATTTGACTCCATTTCGAATGGCTTATGGGCTAAAAGTTGTAGTACTATGGAGTTCCTTACTTTGAGTTTCCAAGTGGTCACCAAGCATCAAATAAAGGAGCTAGAAGCCATCAACAGGTGCCTACACCAATAGTAGAGTGGGATGAACCATGAGTCTGAGCAGCTTGGTCTCCCAATGTAATTCAAAGACATCACAAAAAGTTGAGCATGATCAGTTTTGTATAGTTTCAAGTTGTTTCCTCATTATCAAAAACAACTTTCCAAAAAGGAGAATGGGGCTGAGGCCTTGGGTTAAGGCCAAGAATCTTCTCATGGGCTATGCTGCCAAGAAAGTTGCAGGCTCACCAGTAAATGCCTATGCAAGTCCAAGTACTCCACGATTGTCTGATGATCCTGCATGTGAATTATCAACAAAGGCTGCATCCACAGAACATGCACAATTTCAAGCGAAGATTTTATCCCAGTGGAAAAACCACATGCAAACTAATGCAAAAATACATTTGGTAATCATGTAGTCATGCATAGACAATGTAGAAACAAAGCACTACAAGAAAATATGCAAAGCACTTCCTGAAAATCGACACAAAGCACATGATGCACTTGCAAAGCCCATGCAAAGAAATCCAAAAGTAGAAAGAAGTGGTCAAGCAATCTTAAAGAACATGTAAAGCACTCCATGGATAGGAATCAGTGCTAAAGCACTACCAACCAGTCACAAAAGCATTGACAAAATTAAGATTTTTGAAGGAAAGTAAATAAAAATCTAAGCCCAATGCTTAAACATTGCCAAACCAGTCACAAAAGCACTAACAAAATCAAGCTGCACAAAGCAAGCAGTGACTGTTTACACAGAAGGTAGTTTCAAAAACGAAAGTAGTGGTAAAGCAATCACAAGACACTGTTAAGTATTGGTAAGCACACATACAAAGTAGTGCTAAAGCAATGAGACTCACAAAGTATATGTAGAGTACTTTGCATATTCCATGTAAAGCAATCTACAAATGCAAAGCAATGAACAAGCAGTCAGAAAGCAGTGCCAAAGCACTACCAAAACAAACACAAGCAGTGCTAAAGCATCGCAAAAGCAGTCACAAAAGAAAGCCGTCAAAAAGCAGTGCCAAAATCATACAGAAAGCAATGACTATTTACATGGAAAGTAGTTTTAAAAGAGAAAGCAGTTGTAAAGCAGTCACAAAGCAGTAGAGTACTTTGCATATTCCATGTGAAGCAGTCTACAAAAGCAAAACACTGAACAAGCAGTCAGAAAACAGTGCCAAAGCACTATCAAACCAATCACAAGTAGTACTAAAGTACTGCAAAAGCACTCACAAAAGCAAGTAGTGCTAAAGCATACTAAAAGCAATGATTGTTTACATGAAAAGCAGTTTTAAAAGAGAAAGCATTTGTAAAGCAGTCATAAAGTATTGGTAAAGCATTGTCAAACCAATGAAAAGCCATGTAAAGCATTACAAAAATAGAAAAATAGAAAGCAGTGGGCAACCGGTCCCAAAGCAGACTCTGCAATACATAAAAGCCAAATAGAACAGGGAGTGAGGCATACCAATTGATGAGCCTAAAACCATCGATTTCGATGCTGTGGGGATTTTTTCCAAGCAACCAACCACCCTACGATGTCTCTCTTCCAAACATAGATTTGTAAAACAGAACTGGTGGTAAGGATGGCCATATGCAAGCACACACACCACAATAAATTCTTTTCTATAAATAGTAAAACCACATCCACCACATGGTTGTGCAATTGTAAGACACGCTGAACCCTCTTCTTTTGTACTGGCAATTGTTGGTGGGGATGGCAAAACAAAGAGGTTGGTTGGAATGGACTCTTTCCATCATTTTTTGGGCAAAATAATATTATTGCTGCCTTCTCTGAAAGACAGTAGACTTTTCACGTAATTGCACCTACAACAAAAAAAATGAACTCAGGTAAACACAATGGAATGTGGAAACATAACAAAAAAACTTAAGGACTGATGCAAAGTATATGATAAATTTTGTATAGTCTTACCTCCAAATCAGGTATGCTCTCCTCAAAATTTGGGCCTTCTACTTTGAATCCCAGGATTTCCAATGTGTCCGTGAATGAGGCAATGTCTGCTTGTAGTTTTCTGAAATGCTCCAAGTCAATTCAAGGATCCAAAACTGATATTTCGTTTTGTGCTACTTGGAGCTTTTTCCTCAATGTATGTACTACTGTTGACAAATTCTCTTAGCATAGCCTATCTATTGCATTTGTAGCTATTTCCAGGGTCAACATTTGCTTAGGTGTAGCCAATCGCGAAACTATTTTCAGGGCCATTTTGGGGCCGCGATGCGATGTGCTCCTGAGTGAATATTTAAATTTTGCGCAGACCTGTGCTCTCATCAAAAATTTTCCCGACGTCATGAAGATGCACTGGCGAAATAATGAGACACAATCTATTTGTTCAGAACACTGCATAGCTTTGACACATGGCATCTCTGCACAGCTTCGCACAGCACAGTGTACCAAGGAAAATGTATTCCGTTGTGCAACCAAGCAAAATGGAATAGATGATATGGCCCTCAAGGGGTCCCCTAAGGGCCATATTGACATGCCATTTCTATCTAGTGGCATCCTGGATATTGTATAATGCACGTCGATATGGCCCTTCCCCCTAAAGTGGACCCCTCAAGGGCCATATCATCAATTGCATTTTCTGAAAGTTTAATTGTATTTTTCTAGATGTATCTTTGTGTAATCACAATGTTCGGTGGGGTCGTTGGAGTTATTTTAGCACTATTTTGGTCATAAAGCAAAGAAATTAGAGTCCTTTCTTGGTATTTTAGTCCTTGTTGTAGTAAATATAAATGAGGGCAAAAGTATAATTTATCGAGTGAAAATTGAGTAAAAGAGATTAAAATGTACATCTACGTCGAATAATAGGCTATATAAAAATTATCAACTTATACCGAGCAAAATGTGAACAGAGGATCTTACATTTATAAAAACTCGGCAATTATTGAGAGCCTTAAAGGCCAAAAGATTATAGGTAGCGACCATAACCATTCAAATACAAATATAAAAGTTAACAACAGTGCATATTGAGAGCTTCAAATTGAACAAAAGGAGATTACATAAATGCCCTTAAGACCAAAACATTACATCTACTGAGCCAAAATATCATTGAGAGCCCAAAAGATTACATCCAGCCATTGCTGAGAGCCTTGTCTGAGCAAGAGGGAATTTGTATAACTCAGTTTTCCACCAATCTAGCTTGTTGCATTAAAAAAATTTAGGGAGCCAAAGGAGGATACGATGAAGAGACCGAAGACCATGCACATTGCCAAGACTCAGATTACGGCCTCCCCAGCAAGTCAAGAGTACTTTGCTCCGAAAATATTGAGGCCTTCATCGACATCTAGGGGAAACCCATACAGCACATCCATAAAGAGGCCCTCTCTGAGCATGTTATCGAGATGTTATCTAAGGTGATGACATTCAAATGTGTGGGGAATCGCCTGTGGGAACAAAGGGCTAGTTCTACTCACCTTATATGAGAAGGAAGATATTATTGGGATCATAGAGCATCGAGGGGGAGTGGTACTAGGCATGCTGAAGATGAGTGGGTGAGCAACAGATGAGTAGGGGAGCAGATGCAGTAAGGAGAGTTAGAGCAAAGTAGAGTAGGGGCGAAAAAGAGCTAGAGGAGGGGTGTGGAGCAAAGTAGCAGAGCATGGGCAGATTAGAGCAACATAGTAAAATGCCAAATGCCACGGATCTTATATATATTATAAAGTTCAAGCCACCATGGTGGCTAGAGCCCGGGGTTCCATCCATGTTAATTATAGGCCACTGCGGTGGAATCCCCTAGAGGGGCTGGTAATCATGAAGAAGATGCCATGTGGTGCCACTCTGGTGGTTGGTAATTAACTACCAGCCAGGTGGAATCTTAGCCACGATAGACGTGGCTGATGAGAGCCACCATCACTAGGCAGTAATTCTCATTACCATGTCTAATCACTCAATACCATGGACTATAGTTCTCTCCTGATCATGCGATCCCAGTGACTAGTAATTTTTACTACACTCGTAGAGTGATCATGCATGCTAAAGCGCAGTGGTGGGTGAGCGGTGGCACGGTGCAATCATAGCCACGACAGACGTGGCTAATGACAGCCACCACCATCAGGTAGTAATTCCCACAAAAGTAAATCATGAAAAATTATGTATATTAAATACTAATAACCTTTAAATTTTAAAAAGGTAGTCAATCAAATATTAAATTTTACACATGTGCTTTTAGCATGTATGCTTTTCTTCCATGTATATAATACTTATTAGTCGAAGAATGAAGAATTAGATAATATATTTATAAGGTAGGTATTTAAAACCATAGAATCTGGAAGAGGTTTAGCATACTTGCTTATCTTTGATACAGTATGTAATACTTTGCAAAAGCCTTAAACAAAGTTTAAGGCTTTACACAAAACTACAGTATCATTGAATCCATATCATTTTTTTACTTTAGCAACCACCAGATATCCATGGTGTGAATCCATGATATGAAATACATATTTCTTCTTAATATTTCTTATCACATACTTCTTTATTTCTTCTGATACACCATGCAACATCAATGTAAGAAAATATGAATCAGTGTGCTCTTAGCCTATGTGCTTGTTCCTAATTAGTAGGATACTTTGACTAGATAGACTTATAATTACTTAAAGTAAAGCCTTTGCAAAGGATCGTACCTAGTATTAGATATAAACAAAATACTTTGGAAAGAATATAACATATAGTCTATATATATCTAAACCAAATACTCTGGAATGAATATTTTATATAGTCTATATACCTTAAATCTTACACCCTAAATCTTAAATCCTAAAGTTCCCTAAATCTTAGGCTATATAATCTAAACTCTTAAACTTATATAACAATTATAATCCCTAAATCCTAAACCCTAAACCTTAAACCCTAACCCCTATAGCTTAAATTCCAAAACCTAATTTTTAGATCCTAAACCCTAGATTCTAGACCCTAAGCTCATGACCTTATATACTAAACCCTAAACCCTAAACCCTAAATCCTAAATCCTAAACCCTAAAATAATAATCATAAACCCTAAACCCTAAATGCTAAATCCTAAATCCTTAACCCTAAACCCTGAAACCTAGATCCTAAACCCCAAATCCTAAACCCTTAGCCCTAAACCCTAAACCCTAAACCCTAAAACCATAATCATAAACCTAAAACCCTAAACACTAAATCTTAAATCCTAAGTCCTAAATCCTTAACCCTAGATACTAAACCCTCTAACCCTAAAATACAACCAAAATTTAATACTTTTTTTCAATTTGTGCAATAGGTTTGATATATCCCCCAATCTGTTGCAAGTGGAACAAGTTAATGGTGCACCCTACCTATTGCAAAAATCAAGGAATTTTTTTTATTTGTGCAACAGGTTGGATATACCCTCCAACCCACCCAACCTATTATAAAAATCAAGGAATTTTCTTGATTTGTGCAAGAGGTTGCGGGATATATCCAATCTGTTCAAGGTATATCCAACCTGTTGCACAAATCAAGAAAATTCTTGATTTGTGCAACAAGTTGGATATATCCCCTAACGTGTCACTCAAGCAACAGGTTGGGGGATATATCCAACCTGTTGCACAAATCAAAAAAATTCATTAAATTTTGGTTGTATTTTAGGGTTAGGGTTTAGGGTTTAGGGTTTAGAATTTAGGATTTAGGATTTAGGGTTTAGCATTTAGAGTTTGGGGTTTAGGGTTTAGGTTTTAGTGTTTACGAGTTTAGGGTTTAGGGTTTAGGGTTTAGGGATTAAGTGTTTAAAGTTTAGGATTTACGGTGGTTAAGATGTTTCGGTATTAATTGTTTAAAGTTTAGGATATAGGGTTTAGGTTTAATGCCTTCTCTCCTAGTTTTGATATAAAAGTTATTAAGAAATAATAAGCTCACTGATTATTTGTTATGTCTTTTTTTGAGTTACTAATCTATTTTTGTACATAAAGCAGGTATTCACCCTAATAGAGGGTATGGATGTGGTGTTAACTATATAAGAAGAATGAAGTAGTGGCTTTTAGACGAATTCATAGTCTTAATCCTATGAATGTGTGTCATTTCCAATGTTGTGGTGATAGAAATTGTGTAGTGATAATCACCAACGTTGTAAATAGCACTGATAGGTGCACGTATAGATAGTAGGAATAGATAGAAGATAGTAGCTAGAGAATATCATGACATTGGCCCTCTCTATTTTTTTGGGATTTTTTTGTATTGAACATATCTTTTGAAAATAACTATGTGCTTGTATGAAGAACCCTAATTGCAGGAAATGATGACAAGAACATTGCAACCAAATTGATGATTGGATGACCCACGGAGTTTGGATGTGGACCTTGGATCTTGTACTAGCACATGGAATGGATGATGGAGGGAGTGGTCACTAAGGTCCTAAAGAAGGACTAGTGCTTTCTTAATAGACTATAGATAAGAAGCACTTTGCACAACCACAAACGAAAAGAATGGGCCACAAGGAAAAGGAAAAAAGAATGGTCCTTATTTATGATGTAAAAAAAGCACCAATCCACAACTAGACTTTTGCATCGAAAGCAAGGGACAAGAAGTGAAAGAAGTAGATACCAGAGGGCAGTTGATCAAAGATTTCATGAGCTTTGGGCTCATTTTCAGTTCTTGTTCAGAGTGCCATCATTGTGGGAGGTTTCATGAGCTTATGCTCATTGCAAAAGAGCTTTGGCTCTAGTTCAATTTGTTTTGGTTCTAGTGATTAGTTGATTCAAGATCACATCTAGTGGTTCATGTTGAATGATCATCAGGAGGCTGGCCAATTCTTGTTTTCGGTTTTTTTGCTTGTTGAAGGGAGGACAAAAGCTTTGGATCACCATAGTGCAGCTCGTGAGCACAAGGAGCTATAGGTTGTGATTCATAGGCTTTTGTGGCTCTAGGGCCATCTACAATTCATGGAAAATCCTACTTGTTTGAGTGTTTCGTAGATGATTACAAGGGCGGCAGAATTTGGTTCAGAGACCTTTTCTTGCTTGAGGGTGGCCGTTTTTCAGTCTAGGAAGTTCTCGGCTCTATCCAACAAAACATGGCTAGCCAACTGATTTTGTGAAGCTTTAGACTACTCGCCACCATTGTGGCCTAACAATTGACAAGGGCAGTCATTTCACCCTTCTTGAATCTTTTGGCTAGTTCAAAAGTTGAGGATGAGCCATCAGTTGTAGAAGACGGTTGTTCTCAGTTTGTTATTGCTTAGTCATGGAAGTTCTGTAGGTGACCGAATCTTAGCAGCTATAAAGGCATTTTAGTGTAGCTCTGCCAGTCTCATCAGCACCTAATAGACATAACTATCTTCTTCAAGAGTTTTCATGCTTTCTTCATCAAGACACTGATCAAGATTTGAGCATGAATTGTAAACCTAGATTGAAACCCATGGTTAATGGGAGACCCATTTGCAATCGAGGATATCAATGGTTAAGTGGACTGTCACATGGCACATACTGGACCATCTGGGCAGAGGTGAAAGAAAAAGTGGTTCATACAATTTATGGAAATACCTACAAGCTTAAATGCCATGGAAGCACTATAAATGCAACCATAACATTAAAGCAAGTTCTCGAAGACCATGCATGACCACAGCCTCATCTTCAACAAACAATGCTAGATGGACGTGTCAAAGGTCAATAACATCTTCCTTGGGGAATTAAAAAGAAGGTCGTCCTAGAAACTATCAATAAAACTTTACAAGACATAGACGAGAGCACGATTTCATGGTCAACCTTGTACAAAATTTGGCGTAGAGATTTTTGCCATGTCAAGACACCCATCAAAGCAAAGAATGTCAAAATGTAATGGCATGTGATAAATTAAAAAATGGCATTGAACATAGTAAATGTGAGCAGTAGAGTAGTGAGGAAGATATATTAAATGGCGATCAATCCATTTACATCATGTGCAAGATGCTCGAAAGTTGTATGCTTCTTAGAGAGAGGAAGCTATTTCACATGTCGATAAGTCCATGTGCATTACCATTGATGGCATGAACTAGAATACAACAACTTTGCCACAATATAGATGTATTTCACCGGCATTGGAGGGCAAACATGGACTAAAAACACACGTGTGGAGTATTAGTACATGGATACCGAATATTTTGTGATGTATGGATTGATAGTTTGCATGACCATGATAGTAACCAGGTTGTTCGATCAATCATCAAAGAAATAAGAAAGGTCAAAGATGCTCGCGGATGTTTATCTAATACATTGTGAATACAAGATGATAATTTTTGGAGAGAGAACAAGAATAAATATATATTTGCTTTATGCTCTATGCTGGTTGGTTTGAAAATATTTGAAGAAGTGAAAGTTGGCTTTCTTCTTATCGGCCATACACATGAAGACATAGATCAAATCTTCAATGTTATCTCTAGTGAGGTGAAGTCCATGGATGTTTTGACAATGGAGGATATGCTATTCCGAATTGGGAAAAAAATTGGAGGGTCTCGCAATGAAGAATCAGAAGTGGCTATCTTAGAGAGGATGGTAGATTGGAGAGCATTCATAGAGCCACATTTACAAGCAGGAGATGATGCCCTAATAGGACACACAAATCCACACTACTTTTGGTTTCACATGCATAACAATACTCCAGCGATGCAATGGAACTACTCAGTAGATGGAGATCATTTATGGAGTGAGTCATATGCTTTATTACAACAAATAATTCCATTGGAGGAAACTAGATTTGTTCTTATAAAAAAAAAATCACTTGATATAGATGAAATGAAAGGCTTGAAAGCCTTCATTAAACATCTTCAAAGTATGATGAGAAATATCCTGAGCAATCAACTAAGAATTTGGAGACAATTAAATCAACTGAAGCACTTATTCAATCTTTAGAAAGACAAGAAAAGTTAATGAGCATTGAATACTGTGAATCCTTTTGGTTGGAACAAGCTAGGTCACCAAGTTTTCCTTTGGATATAAATATTTTAGTAGATATGGAGGAAGCAGAGGAATGCCTTTTACCTAAAAAATATTGTGGTAGGAAGGGAGACAAACCCTTACCAGAGTTTATACCATCTAATGAGATTAAAGAGGGTCTATTTGTTGCAGTTTGGGCATCAAAGTTGGATGACCAAGGTGGCCCAATTTGGGTTGCAAAGATTGCTAAGATACAAAGGGATGACAAGGGAACTCCTATAACATTCATAGCTTTATGGTATGAACCAAAGCCATTGAAAAATCTCTTGAGAAGATATACAATAAAACAACTCTATGAGGGATGCTTGTTGCAAAAGAAAAATGAATGGGTTCCAAATAATGAGGGATTAAGAGAGGTGGAAGTTAGTAGCATTATTCATTGCTCGAAATCGAGGACACGAAGTTTTAAAAAGAAGCATGGATACAATGTTAAAAAATGTATCACAATCCCTGATCCAAGTCATGTCCATATTAAACATCATTTGGCAAGACTTGACCCATCAGGCGCAAATACATTACATGAATCTGATGACTCTGAATGAGATTCAGATGCATAAGATAATGTTTTGTATGCTTTTTTCCATGCAAATGGTGTATCTATACACCACCAATAAGATAATGTATTGTATGCTTTGTTTTTTGAAAAAAGGGTGTATCTATACACCACTTATATATTGAATTCAACAAACTCTTTTTTTTCAAAAAAATGGTGTATCTATACACCACTTATATGTTGAATTCAACAACTCTTTTCATATGGTGTCATATTTTAAATTTATCAACATAGTGTCAAAATCGAACTAGAGTTAGGAGACTACTATTATTATTATTATAGTTATTGGATGGGGGCACCATGCACAAGTTTGGGAATTATAGCTTCATTGAGCCTTTTTTTTTTAATATTAGAGGTCACCACTTGACTTTCTAGCTTAATAAGGCCATATTTGTATATAAGTGACCCATTTAGTGCTCTAAAAAACCCAAATTTTGAGCTCACTAGGTGAAATTGAGTGGAGAGGATATGCTCCAAAAAAAAGTACAAACCAGGAGAGAAAGTCCAAAATTTTTGAATAGTGTGTTTTAGTCAGAAATAAAATTTTCCACAAACTATAAGATATCACGTGCTGCCAATGTAAATGTTGCCCAAAGCTAATGTAACTAGGCTAGTGGTCTATTAAAGAATGCTTTTCAAAAATATTGCAGTAAGTCCTCCCTTTTCTTTTTTTATCTCTACTAAAGATAAATATACCTAGGCATTCCTTCAATAGGTTTGCAGTAGGACGACATATCATTAGTACGTAGCTTAAAAGTGATAACAAGTCGAGTGAGCGGACTACTCAATAATAATATTTGTCAATCTCTTATAGAGTACTCCAATTTTTAGAAAGGGGACCATTGTTCATTTCAGTTTGACATCTTCTTTTCCAGTAAATGTAATGGCTTTGTGATAATATCGTGCGAGTCCAAGAGCACCTATATGTATCTTTACTGAAAAAATATCATTGAAGAGATTTATATCTCTATACAAGAAGTCAGCGTGAGTGTCCTGGCCATATCTACAGACTTCTAATTTTGGTTTCCAAATTATCTACTGTCTATCTTATTCCCAGGTACTCCTAGTCATATATGGCAAAATAAAGTCTTTTACGAGGAAAGATGACCAAGGAACAGTCATGAGAACTTTTCAGGACCTCCAAGCTGGCAACCTCGAGCATTATTTTCACTTAAGCTGCCTGTGGAGTTGTGGACTCTTCCATATGCGTATCTCCATCTACTAAGGAGCTGACACAAATGCAAGGAATGGAGCCGTTGGTGCTATAAACAAAATTGAACTCTATGATAGAAGATGTTCCTAGATTTATGTGCTAAATCAAGATTCTTAAATGGTCACACGTGTGGATGGGATGGGTCATTGTGACGGGCATGTGATTTAATGACGTCTAGAAATTTGTGCGATTGGAAGACATTAGAGCCTCATTCTCCCCAATGGTTCCTTCTTCAGATCCACCACGCCCACCATGACACCACCACTTCACGCTCACAACCGATTAGACAACGCTGCCCGCCAAGCGCACACCATCGAGACTACCAGAGACCCGCAACCCTCATGCCCTTGAGTCTGCAATGGAGAACATTAAAAAAGGTAACCCTATCTATCTCTCTCTCCCTCTCTCTCTCTCTCTCTCTCTCTCTCTCTCTCTCTCTCTCTCATGTCTGCTTGAGGATGTAAGAAGACAATGGTGTGTACAAAATAATGCAATTTGAAGGGTTGGGAATTTTCGAAACCTCCAATCATGTTCTTTTATTGTTTTGGTAACTTGGAGGGTTGAGAGAGAGAGAGAGAGAGAGAGAGAGAGAGAGAGCCGCAGGGGGTTATATATCACATAGCTCTTGACACCCTTTGTGCAAAATTTGGCAAGCCAAGAAGGTGCACAAAAGAATGTGATTTGGAGGTTTGGGCATTTTCCAACCCTCCAAATCGCATTCTTTTGTGCACTAGCTTGTGTTCCACAGAGGAGCAAAGAAGTGAGAGAGAGAGAGAGAGAGAGAGAGAGAGAGAGAGTACCTAGTGTGAACGGAAGGGAGGGACCCTAGCCGAAAGGGTACGTAGGTGAGCAAAATGACAACGAACACAGGTGAGCAAGCTGATGCAAAGGCAAGGGATGGAGTCGCTGGTGCTATAAAAAGAGTTGAACTCTATAAATAGAAGCTATTCCTTGATTTTTGCACCAAATGAAGATTCTTAAATGTTCACATGTGTGGATGGGACCGGTTGTTGTGGCACGCGTGTGATTTAATGACATCTAGAAGTTTGTGTCACATAAGATCCTCATCCTCCCCAATGGATCCTTATACAAACCCCGCCCACCATGCCTACAACTAATCGATCGAACTATCATGCCTGCCAAGCCCAATCCATCAAGACTACTAGAAACATGCCACCCCCTGGCCCTTAACTATGTGATTATGAACATTTAAGAAGGCTCAAAGAAGGTTCCTCTCTCTCTCTCTCTCTCTCTCTCTCTCTCTCTCTCTCTCTCTCTCTCTCTCTCTCTCTTTGTGTGTGTGTGTGTACATATTCTGCAAGAAGTCATGCTACTCTCTCTCTCTCTCTCTCTCTCTCTCTCTCTCTCTCTCTCTCTCTCTCTCTCTCTCTCTCTCTCTCTCTCTCTCTCTCTCTCTCATGACTACTTCAAAATGTGAGAAGACAATTGTGTGTACAAAAGAATGTGATTTAGAGGGTTGGGAATTTCCCAAACCTCAAAATCGCATTCTTTTGTACACATTATGGTTTTTGTATTCGTTATGAGAGAGAGAGAGAGAGAGAGACCCAATTTATTTTCACCATCTCTTTGTCTATCTTTCTCTTTCACACAAACTCTCTCTCTCTCTCATGATTTCTTTGCTTGCGAATTCATTCGAGACCTAGAAAAAGAAAAGACAGTGATGTGTGTAAAAAAACACGATTTGGGGGGTCAAGAATTTCCTTAAGGGGGTCACTATGTATGAATATTGTATATCATGTGCATTCAAGGCCTATCTATAAATTTTTCATGAATAAAACACACCCTTTTCTATTAAATTTGTGAATACCCCTTTATATGACACCCTTTTGTATGTGAAAAATGTTAAAAAAGGGCATTGATAAAACTCCTTCTATTGAAACCACATGCTATGCTTATAGATTTTTGAGTGAACCCCTCAAGGGAATTTCCTAGCCCTACAAATCATGTTCTTTTGTACACATAAAATGTCTCCTCAAATGTCATGAGATAGAGAGAGAGAGAGGGGGGGGGGAGGGAAGGGGGGGGTAACAATACTAAGGTATTTGTTTGTAGCATTAGAAAATACATGTGTCTCCTTGGAAGTATGTCTTCCATTTTTTATCGCTTACACCATCAAAAAATGCATGTATTCTTTAAACTACGTCTTGTTGTCTCAAGAGTCTACTCCAAAGTCCCTACTATCGCACTAGCTTTATGAAAACAAGTGGACTTCAGATCCATAGACCATTCTAACCTAGACTAGCGTCTATAATCTCATCGCAAACTCTCCTCACAACACTGCTTTGAGTCTTCTGGCAACTTATAAGCACACAACAACTCCTCTTTTCACTCCTGGCTTTTCTCATCCTCACCTTCTCGTTCAATACAACATCTAGTCTCCACCATATTCTGCACAAAAATTTAGCTCATAAGCATAACAGTTACATGATTCAATGAAACCAAAAAATAAGCTTGAACCAAGTTAATTGGCATATGGCAAGAGACCTCAAGACCTCAAGTGCATGTTCAACATAAGCAAAGGAGGTAATTCAAAATCTCCATGCCTTTACTGCAAAGAGCCAGCCCATGTCATGGATCCTAAATGGTGGAAAAGAGCTCTTCATAGGGATCACATTGACCCTGAATTCAAAGCAGTTCTTGATATTTCTTTATGTAATGTACATATATGCACATTGCATGCTTTATGTAGAATCATCGAAAAGTTGGTTTTTTTGTATATTGAATTTTCTTAGAAGCTTCAACTAGAAAAGCATAGGAAAAAAGCAATTGCTGCATTAGAAAAAGTATTATCGGAGTTGGGTCTTCATTGAGGAGATGTTCAAATATAACAGACATCAAGAAGTCCTTAAGTGAAAATGATGTTCCTATCAAGCCGTCAATTGGTGGAGTCAAAGCAAGAAGGTTTTATTAGAACCCCAAAGAGAAGGGAAGCTTGATAGATGATCAAGATATGTTTTGAGGATGAGATACGGCCTTTGGAAGCATATGTATAATGCAGTTAAAGATGATATAGCAGATTGTTTCTAGAAATGTTAAAGCAAACGTATGAAAATCCTTAGACAAGCTTTTCACACTTTGTGACAAAAAGACATGGACAAGAGCAATCACTGTGCATTAGAAGAGGAGCTTAAAACTTTTAGAAAATCAATGAAACAAGCTTGGACAAACATAACACACTACATGATATGTTGAACTAATTTATTTTGTATGCATAGTTTGTACTTTCAAGCATAGTCTACAAAATAGTGACAATCTTTTTTGTGATCACAGCATGTTTTATATAACCACCTTCCATATTTTGTTAAAAAGTATGGATACCCTACAATATGGTTGATACAAGGAATGCATTACATTGCAAGAAATGTTTTTTTTTTACATAACATTTCGGAGGAGCACAAAAGGCAAGTATTTCAGTGGTTCTTTAGAGGTATACTTCAAATGTTGCAAATCAAGAAAAAAGTTGCATTATCATCACAAGTTAAACTTGCCTACAATATGGCACAAAGAAAAGAAGAAGGCCGACAATTCAATAGCTGCACAGAAACACGCAGAGTGGAGGCAATCAATGGTCTTTGTGAATCACAAGTGGATTGATAGAGTTGGAAACCTTATGGAGATTTATAACAATGAAGTAGAGACTCTATAATATTTTAAAAATTTAGTACAAATTCTGAGTTGACTATCTTTTGTTGTAGGACTTTGTGCCCTTTGTAACATTCGACAATACAATATAATTGAGTTTACTCTTTTACTTCTTTTACATTGAGCTGCTCTCCTTCGATCTGTTTAGCCTCAGAATTTAGAGGAAGTGGCTCTCTAAATCTAATCAAATGATGCTTTCCATAACCATCTAAATGTCTAGGATTTTTAAGTGCTAAAGCATAAGCAATGTATGTCAAAAAGTACCCTTCCCTTGAGCATTGTTCGCCTGGGCAATAATTAAAAAGATAGCCTTTTCCTTCCGTCAATTTACCTAGTACCCACCAAGAAACTTTGACAAACATTTGAAAAAGTAGACATCCATCTCTCTGTCGTTACTTAATTTTCTATGGTAGATCAAAATCTTGGCAGAGGATGTATGCAAGGGAAGACAACTATCCAACTGCTCCTAATGGACCTTCTCAAAAAACTATCATCTTCAATATAGAGCTACAATATCAAAAAAGGAGTAATGACAAATATGTACACAGGTCATGATAAAAAAGTTCTAGCAAAGAAAAGAATGATAGCGTACCTTCATATTTTCATCTTCTCCAAAATTTTATTTGTCCAAAGATCAATGCTTCTTTCCAAGCTACTGTTTTCCTCTGATCCTCCACTTTTGGCTGAATATTCCACAGAAAAAACAAGGCTCTCATCCAAGAGAAGATTATGCCTTGGCCTCTCTCTCCATCTTTGACCTCGGAGAAAGGCATAATCTTCTTTGACGTCAAAGATGGAGAGAGAGCGAGAGGCATAATCTTCTCTTGGAGGAGAGCCTTGTTTTTGCTCTCCATCAAGAAAAGAAAGGCTCTCCACCAAGATCCTGCATCATTCAATATGAATATTGCAAACCGCTTTGTAAATTTCTGGAAAGGTATCAAAGCTCCTATTGATGGGAATCTTGAGCTTTCTATCGATAATCAAATCCTTGGCATGAACATGCAACTTGACTGATATAATCACCTTCCATTTCTTTGTAATCTTTTGAAATTCAGCTCTTTTGCTTAAAAATCTTTGTAAGTCTCCAAAATGGCAGCATAATCGAGCTCTTTGTTTCATATCTCATAAAAGAGATGGTAATCCTATTGAGCATGATACTTCTCAAGAAAGTCAAAAAGTAACAAATTTGTAGGCTTCTGGTCTTCTTTTAATGTCTTTTGCTGGAATGGGACTGTCTTTTTTACAAAAGACATGCCTTTAACACTTGCTAGCTCGATTTTATCTATTCTTTCCTTCTTGCTTGAACTTCCTTCTGCAATCTACTTTTCATTAATGGAAATGGCAATTGTTCTGCACACCTTGCACCAAAAATTGAAATAGTCCTTTAAATTTACTATCTTAAATTGAAAAAATAATTTTGATAAAGTTATACAAACTAAGTATAGCCAAACAACTCTCTCTCTCTCTCTCTCTCTCTCTCTCTCTCTCTCTCTCTCTCTCTCTCTCTCTTTCTAATTATTTCTAATTTAGAATCTCTCTCTCTCTCCTATGTGTCTCATGCACTCTCTCTCTCTCTATATATATATATATATGTGTGTGTGTGATACATTCTTTGAAATTTATACAATAGAATGCGATTTGGAAGGTTGGGAATTTTCCAACAATCTAAATCGCATTCTTTTGTATAGCCTTATTACCTTCAACATATTTTACACTCAAGCATAGAATAATTGAACTCAACATGAAGTTGCCCACCTTGAACTTGATTTTTTATGACTACTTGTATTTTTGTATGGTGAAACACCCAAAATAGGGTTTGGTGGTCCTTTGTCTTTACCTGCCATTGGGGAATGAAACTCTATTAAAGCATCAAGATATAATAAATGAAATCAAACAGCAACATATTTAAAAAATGAAAAATAATTTTGAGTGAGAGTTGGCGCTTACCTCAAATGCTCCAAAACACCAAATTTCCTTCTGTGATTGTACACTGAAATGCTTTGAGTTTGCTTTTGTTATTGATGTATCAAGTTCTCTATTCATAAGTGTGATGGTCACTCTCTCAAATTTTTTCTCTTTAACAATTTCACATTCATCCAACTTTATGGCAAATATAAGTCGTCCCTGACACTCTTTATATGCGATTTCATAAAATTCAACCATTCTTTTTTACAATTGTTCAAGATTAACAAAAATTTTATTCTAAGGATTATACATAGTGCTCCCCTTACTACCTTCAAATACATCCTCAATATGCAACTATTGTCCAATAAAATCATCTACTTCCAGACTTCTACAGGATTTGAAAGAAGCACACATTTGATCCTTTGATCTTTAAAAGTTGATGATACTTCTTTGAAACTAGAAGAATAACCAATCCTGCTAACTCCACTCTCATCAAGAGACTCTTGAATTAATTTTACATCAACTTTGTTGCTTTCCATGAACTTTTACACAACATTGCGTTTGATGGTTTTAAACTTTTTTTCCTCAATCATCCCTTTTGCAATAGTAGTTGAAAATAGACCTTTCATTTGTTTTACGGGAAGAGCATTCAGATCAACATTTTCCTTTTGGGGCTCCAAAATTTTCCTACAATTTTGATGCATTAATAAGAGTTAACATGGGAAGATTTATCATAGCCACATTCCAAATAGCAAACGTTTTAAAAAACCTTACCGTGCTTCTTGAACTCGATGCTTGCACCCTCCACATCCCACTTTCAATTCTGCAAGGTTGCGAAGTTTTCTTTTATAAGCCTATCTCCCAATGAGGTCTCTTTCGATCTTGCTTTATGTACCTTCTCTCTCATCTTTGTGTGTTCTTCAATTTCATTATGTAGCTGCTCTTTCAATCTGGAGCTTTTGACTATCTGCTCCATTTTGGTGTTTTGCTCTTGCTCGTATAAAAACTTATACATGTGTGCAACTTGAGACTAAGCTGTGATGTATCCATTCATACCTTTCGTTTTGTCGCCCATAAACTTCAACAATGTTGTAGGATTTGAGAATGGCGGAGTAGAGTTTCAGAGTAGACATTTTGGATAAACCCTCCCATCACACCATAAGTCGATATGTTGTAAACCTTCTCTCCTCATGTTTTCTCTTTGCATGGCACCTACATATTGTTGTTTTGGAAGAGGCGCAAATTCTTCTATTAAATTAATATGAAGATGGTGTTGCCATCTCTTGTTGGCTTGTTCTATAGAGTTGTAGTCCAGTGCTGCCATCTTGAGAGCAGTGTTTTTCCATTCCTTTGCAATTTGTTTTTCCATTACTTTGCAATTTCATTACGCTTTCATAAAGTAAAGAGTTTGATGGCAGTAAACTTTGAAAAACAAGGTTATGGCAAGATTAGTTAGGGTGTCATGACAGAGAAGCTTGATCGATGGATCGTGGAGGTGGCTAGAAAATGATTGAGAGAAAGACATGGCTTGTAGGAGCATTGAATGCAAAAGCTCGTGAGATATGGTATTGAACGTAGAAGAATTTCTTTATTCTTTCATCCTCTGACATGTTTACAATACTTGTGAATATTTTATTACGTGTTTTATTATTTACCCATATTTCGGACTTGCAAAAAAAGAAATTGTGTAATTCTGTTAGGGCCCCATAATGAGCTCCCTTTTTTCCTAATGGCATTGTCCATAGACATGCTTTTTTGGGCAGATTAGCATGCTTCCACCCCATAGTTCTTCTTTGTCCTTTTGATACATTTCCATGAACTTTATGAATCACAAGTTTGTCTTTTATGTTTGCCTAGATGCACCAATATGTACCATGTGATGATGTAGTAAATCACACTAATATTCTTGGTTGCAAATAGTTATCCCATCAACCATCAATATTAATCAAGGTTATAGTAAGGATATTATGGCCAATGTCATTAATGTCATTAATATCATTAATCCTAATTTCATGTAATAGATCCGTTCCCCATAAGGTTTTTGGAGATTCCATGTGGATTTATGGAGAATTGCACCAATGCTATTCTTCACAATCCCACATGGAGAATGGCACAGGTCCAATCTCCATGTGGATCTAGCACATTTTCAATTTGCCTATGCAGAATGGCTTTGGTGCTACTCTCCATGTTGGTTTCCCACAAATTACATCTATGTATCTCACTCCAGTAAGGGCATCATGAACAATGTCATTGATATCATCAATCCCTATTATTTCATCACTTATTCTAAAAGAAACATCTATATCCTCCACTCTAGTGAGAATTTCATTGCCAATGTCACTATTATCATGGTGGATCCATGTTATTGCATCAATAAGTCCCAAAAATGAGATCTATGTCCTCCATTCTAGTAAGAACATTATGGCCAATTCCATGAGCATTATTATTACATCACTTATGCCACCAATGGCACATATATCCTCCACTCTAATAAGAACTTTAAGAACAATTTCACTAATGTTATAAATCCCTTTTATTGCATCACGTATCCCACATAATGGGACCTATATCATCCACACTAGTAAGAAGCTCATGGTTAACATCACCAATATCCCAAGCCAAGCTTGTGTAATAGCTTTAACAAGAAGCTATCTTTATGACATGTGTCACCCTCTATTCTTATCTAGCCCAGTAGGACCATAACCAAATTTTGGTATAAAAGGATCATTCAAGTACATTATCCATCAAAAGGTTTTGAAGAAGAAGAAAGGATATCATGTGTACAACATTTCTAGCTCTATCTTGGGATGATAGCAATATTAACACCATGCATTTTCATAAAGCTAGCTAAGATGCTCATGCTAACAAGTGCATAATGTTTCATTGTAGCAACGAAAATAACATGATGAACACTTAAAGCCCTTGCATTCCACGTCAGCAATTCACCCAAAAAGTAGTCCAAAATCTCTTCATTCAAGCTACAACTGCTTGTGAAATCTAAATTATTTCATTTTAGTCTCTCCCAAACGAGCATCTACTAGACTAGTTGGCACAAGAGACCTACTCCTAGACCACATTACGGAAGTCTTCATTTCTGAGATGCACACTATCGAATTTAAAAGGGATGTCATAGGACCAACTTTTGAATAGCTAAACCAGTTGGCATAACAGACCTACTCCTAGACAGCATTACGGAAGTCTTCATTTCTGAGATGCACACTATCGAATTTAAAAGGGATGTCATAGGATCAACTCTCGTTGGCATAGCAAAACTCCAAAGTATTGCAACATCGTCTCAACCACCCATCCACCTTTGTCGACATAGAATCAATCAATTTTAGCTACTCTATTGCCTGTTGACATGCGACCTGTCTCCATTTTTCAATGTCAGTATCCAAGTATCATCTCCTACATTCTACTTTTAACCTTTCGCATAGCAAGTCTCTCTCTCTAGTATAATTCAGTATATATAAAGAGGTGACCCTGCAGTTCCACTCCATAACTATAAGCTCCATTGTAATTACAGCCCCCGAATCTACCTTACATAACAGTTGCCTATTTAGCCTGCTTTTGAGCAACACTGCAGTATCACTCCAGCCTGTTCTCGGGCAATTAACAAACACTTCAGGATTAATCAGATAAAATCTCTTTGCTTCTCCTTTCTCCTGACCATTTTCCACTCATCCTCCTCACAATGACTTTGGGGATGCATCACAATCCACTTACCAGCTTCTACATTCCCTTGTGCAAACCACCTTGCTTGCAAATATGGCACGTATCAAGAACACAAACTGCACACCCTGTGTGTGTATGGAACCATCAGGTAGCCTAACATTTAAAAAATCCAGCTTCTTCCATGCTCAACTTGTACTCTATTGCATTGTACCCATACAGCTAGTCAGGTACCCCTGGAAATGTGACCCTGCAAGGGTTGAACTGACAATGCAAGCTCGGATTCAGCCTCACGCATGACCTAATCCGTCTTTGTAAGAGTTGTCTTTACTTGGACCTTTGAAGAAGGTATACTTTGCAAAACTAATGATCCTTGGTTGTTTCATAATGCTCCATTCTTATAAACATATTCAGATGCGAAGCATACTCCATTCTTATAAACATACTCAGATGCAAAGCACCTGCAGATACTTCTAACCAATACTTCATTTTTTAACTAGTGATACTTCACTTTTCTTAATGCTACCATTCGTATAATCAAGCTCTAATACAAAGCATCTGAAATACTTCACTAACAATAGGAGGAGCAACAGAAGTAGTTCGAAGCACGCAAAACTTCAAAACCTCTCAAGACTTGACCAACAACAAAGAGTCCATCCATAGTACCCGGGGCCCTATGGCCTGTGGGTCCACAAAACACTTTGATGCTTGAAGAATACACCTTTGAAATTGTCATGGTTACCGATGGAGAAAGGGGGTGGACCTTGAAGAAGTTGTAGGAGATGCACTCGATTTGATGCTAAAGAAGGCGACAAATATGGGCCTCTACTGTTATTTTGTTGATTTATAGTGAGGAGGTCTTCTTGAGACTTAAACTGTGGTAAAGAACGGAAATAGTGCTTTTGGAGCATAGGACGGCTAAAGCCAAAATATATGAGCATGTACATCACAAGTCACATTGAAAGGATGGGTTCTCCCAGCAACAGGAGATCTCCACTCTCCCACCTTGTTTGCCCTCGCATAAGAACCTAGATCTTTGGGCCCATGGTAGGGCAAACAATCATATATGTCTACTTTACAGATGATGTGGTTCTTTTTTCGATATCTTGAGAAGACAAGTAGAATTTTATGCATGCCATGGAAATTTTGTTTTCAACATGTAAGTCTCAAAATGAACGTCAAAAGGCACAGGTGTGTGAGGAGCCGGTTGGTGCCAATGCCACGATTTTGAGAACTCATACTGTTAGTGGTTGAAGAAGTACATGTTTGATTCGTTTGTTACAATAGGTCTACTACATAGGCTTGAGGTGTACAGCTGGAATAAATTCAAGAATGAGCTTTTCAATAGTTTCTTAAGAGTAAGAGAACCCACACCCTATTCATTCTCCTCCTAAAGACTAGGAACATCCTAGGGATGGACAATGTAGTCGTAAGTACAAGACATGCCTATGGCCCACCAAGTTTCGGAGGCCAGCTCTAGTATTTAAGAACAAAGTATTGTGATCAGGGGTCATGGGAGTCACCAAACAATGGTGCCGGAGGGCAGAGGTTTTGGGCCACCCCCTTCAGATGAAGCTGTTGTGGAAGCATGCTTGAGTGTCAGTTTGCTGAAGTCGTGGGAGAAAACATACACCAGATAAACTATACGCAGCACATAAATACTTCATTTAAGGCCAATTTTTTGGCCATAGGAAGCTCAACCTAGACATATCGACTTGCACTGGTATCCAGAGGTGGGAGCCATCTGAACAGGATCTATCATCGGTCATCCTCTATCTGCATCATTGCCTTGTCATAGGCATCAATATTTACACCTAGTGGCTCTAAAATGTCTCCTGAATCAACAAAAAAGTGCAACTGTTCATGCACATTTTAAAAGAAAGTCAAAACAATCACATTTGAAAGAGAAATTCCCAAGATATTGATGGATGACACAGGAGCTTGTTTCACATTTTGTACGCTCATTAACAAATTCTTGTTTTCATTCATCATTAGCAAGAGCTCTTAGACTGTGAAAATTTCCCCTATTATGCCTAAGGCTCTTGTGTTATCAGGACATTGAGCCATAGGAAATTTAACTACACTAGGCCACCAGAACTTCAACTGCATCCATTCAAGAAGGTGATATATGCACACTCTTAAAGGGCAAAAGGGAGGCTGTGTGCTAACTGGTCAACTCTTCAGCATTTTACAAGCACGGCTGACAGACTTGTTTAAGCAGCAATGAGATGAGACCGCAAAGCCAGTCATTAGAAGGAAGCAAGGGACTTGGACTCGTCACACAAAAGCAAACTGCTTTGACTGCATGTGCACGATATTTTAAAACTGCCAAGAACCCTAAAAAGGTCTGTATACAAACCCTCATCAATATTTTGTATTGGGTAGAAAATAAAGCTCTGCACTTACACGCTGTCATTCTTCAGGACTTTACAAACATGTCTGACATGCTTGCTTATGCAGCCATGAGATCTTGCTGTGGTGGATAAAGGGACCATAAAGCAATAGTCCCATCCTTAGAAGCTGAAGCAAGTAATTTGGAATCATCAGAAAAGCCAACTGCATTGACTAAATCTGCGTGATACTTCAAAACCGCCAAGGCCATGCTGCTTCGGTAATCATATATGCGCACTCTTCGATCCCAACCAGCAGTTGCAACAATTTTGTCATCCTTCCGAATAGAAATATCTGCAGTGCCTGGACGTGAATTGACAATTTCTTTCTTGCACAGGCATGTGTTCCGCTGTAAATCAAGAGTGTAAAATATGGTTTTGTCGTCAGCTGCTCCAGAGACTCCACCATGACAGTGGCCATCCAGAGCTACGCTCAACAGTGGCTCTGTATGGAAACGAGTTCTCATGAGAGGCATTTTTGGATTACGCAGATCCCAAATGGCCATGCTTCCATCCTCATAACCAGCAACAATACTTAAAAAGCCTTCTGCATTAGGCTGAGAAAAGGCCTGAAGAGCCATACACATACCTGAAGACTTCATTTGGCTTTGCACTCCTTCAAAGCTTCCAGACTGCTCGTGACTGGGTAGACCGAACTGAATGATTTGTTTGCCACCCTCTACATCCCATACCTCAACCATAGAGGGATCCTTGCCAGCCAAAGCGACAAGATTTCTTCCCCTATCAGTAGACCCTGCACTTCCAGAAGTGGAGGCATCTCCTTGTGAGGGGAAGGTATTTCTTATATTTGGATACGAATCTTTGGAAGGATCACCGCTTTCATTTTCACCAGAAGCAGAAAGGTCCGTCGTTGTCTCAACGTCATCGTATGTTACGCCCTCGTCCTGAACATCCAATCCATCCGATCCACTCTGTCCTGCAGATCTACATAATGAAAGCTTGCAAAAATGGTAAGCCTCAGTCTGGATAGTCAGCAGCGGTTGCCGTGAGAGAGATCCCTCAACAAGCTCCCAACATTTGACGGTCCCATCCCGACCCTGGCTCAAGATTTTGTTCCCCAACATTTGACCAGCGCCAATGCCAATGACTCCAGCGGCTGGGTTATGAACCCTTGCAGAACAGAGGGGCCTACGTTTCGCCACATCCCAAACCTTAAGCTCGCCATCCAAATCCCCTGTGAGAAGCAGAGAAGATCCATGGAACGCCAAAGCCGTGACAGATGTCCTGTGCGCACGCAAAACCCCAAGAGGGTCTGGAGGGGGTCCCTTGCTACCACCCATCCAAAAGGTTCAGCCAGCGATTTTGCCAGGATGGAGGACCCAAAAGCTAAGGAATGCTAACGAGAATGCTAACAACTTCCACCACGTCAACTCACATCACCAGGAGCTCAACACAATTTCTCGTCGATTCCCCAGCATGAATCGAGATAAACCGATGTTTCGAACAGATTGCCTGACTCGATTTCTACCATTAACTCAAACACACGTCGCAATTTCTTGCAACTAAGCATCAACAAAGACAAGCCAATGCTTCGAATAGATTGCCTGACTCGCGCAACTGAGCATCAACCCAAACAAGTGTCGCAATTTCTCATAATTAAGCATGAATCGAAAGGTTCGAACAGATTCCTGACCCAATTTCTCGCAACTAGCCATCCGATGAGCATCAACGCACACACGTCGCTGAATTTAGCATCAATTTAGAAACCCAATGCTTTGGAGCCTTGGCTGTATCACTGTATCAGTATCAATTTTCCTACCACTCGACAACAGAGTGCCATCTTCCCATCTCCCGAGGCGTTCCCCTCAAAGGCAGAGAAGACCTTGTCTTTAACAATCGTTTTGTAGGTAACATCGGGTGCTTACTCCCATTTTGAAAATTTCTCTAAGTACTAAATTCTTGAATTTTATTACTTGAAATTAAAGGCAATCTATGATCCAAAATTTGAGACCCAGCGGAGCAGGTCTTTAGCCCGTCATAGACGGGTCATGAGCTCCATGGTGAATCTTGGGCATGTGGCAGAAGGTTGTGGGTTCAACGCCCACCACCTCAAAGTGCATTTAATGTCTTGAAGAAGAACCCCAAAGCCGAGGTCTTTCCGATGTTTGATTTTAGGGGCCAAACATGTGGCTGGCTGGCACAAGCTAGCGTTGTGTAATTCTCAACACACATTAATCGCGCGCACACACCTATGACTCTTTTTGGCCTGCTCGGGGAGAAAGATGACAAATTTCTATTTTTAGGTTTAGCCGCGTGTCAATATCGTATTCGTTTTGGGCATCCTGGAATGTTATTCGTCCACGTGGTCAACAATACGATCTTCCATTAGATATGAACTTCCACCAGAAGCAACCAAAACCTGCTACATCGCTATACAAAACATACGAAATAATGGAAAGTAAAGAATACCATGAATTATTTCAAAAGTTGAACTGCAAACGACGTTTAATTTTCGAAGACATTGCACTAAAGAAGAGGACCAAACTAGCACAACAAATCAAATTATTTCTTTCAGGAAATGCTGGAACAAGCAAGACATACGTCTTACTACTGCTAGTACAAATGCTGCTTCGACACTACACACACAGGGAGACACAAAACATAGACAACCCAAGGGCATTACTCCTAGCATACACAGGAAAAGCTGCACACAACATTGGTGGATCAACAATACACTCTGCACTTTCATCTGCCACTATTAACATCAAACTACACAAGTTTATCGTGCCAGAAAAACTTCATCAATTATCAACACTGTACGCGGAATTGGAACTTTTAGTAATCGATGAGATATCATTGGTAGGCCAAAACACATTTACAGCAATTGATATGGGCATGCGCGAGATTAAACACAACCACTCGGAACCATTTGGAGGTGTGGATGTTATTTTCTATGGAGACCTTTTTCAAGCGAGCCCAACCAAAGACAATTGGATCTTCTCCCAAAAATCAGGGGAACTGACACCAGCAAATACTATTTGGAGAGAACACATAAAATACTATTAGCTTAATCAGCCAATGAGACAACAACATAGACAATACATCAAAATCTTAAATAGACGAATAGGCAAACAAGCAGAAGATGACATAACAACTATAAACCATCAATATCATCGACAACCAATAAGCAAAGAACATACTCCACACTTATTCTACACAAATTCTTTAAAGGTTAAATACAACGCCGAAGTCGTCGAAATCCTACAAGGGAGACCACACTTTCTAAATGCAATATACAAAAAACATAACACATGTAGCAAATTAATTAAAATACCGACTGGTCCAAAGTGCCCAGGAGGGCTTCACTCCAAAATACAACTTAAAGAAGGAATGATCGTTGAAATTTGCTCAGGTGACTTAGATATATTAGATGGAATAGTAAACGGAGCAGATGGATTATTCATGGCATATATTAACAACAACAACAAGCCTTTAGTGTGGATTCTCTTTAGAGATCAAAAGACAGGAAAAAGGACACGCTACAACAAAGACGCCTACGACAAAAACATAGCAACAACATAGACACCAATCACACAAATACAGAGGGAGTTTCAAGTAGGGAAAAACCAACTAAACACTGTAACAAGGACACAATTTCTCATCCAACTAGCGTCTGCTAGAACAATTCATGGATCACAAAGCCTATCATTGGGCTCACTCGCATTCTACCCAACTAATATACTTACACATGGTTTAGTATACACTGCATTATCAAGAGTACGAGACCCAAATAACTTATACTTACTAAACAAAATTGAACAAAAACACATTAAAGTCGACACTCAAGTACTACAAGATATAGAAAGGCTACAAAAACATTTAGCATGGCAATCTCAAGAAATAAATTGGCAAACATTTGAAAACAAAAAAATGAATATCCAATCGCTAAACACAACATCGTTCGCTATACGTAAAGAGGATATATTAGCAACAAAGAGCCTCATGGCAGCAAACATAATATGCTTTCAAGAAACACACGCAAAAAGCGACAATATACTACAATTACATGGATTTCAAAATATTCAAAGACGAGATGGGTATGGCATAGCAACATACTACAAAAAAGAAATGAAATTGAAAGAATATCATTACAAAAAAAAAGATGGAGCTGAGTGCCTACTTACAATTTTTGAACCAAAAGAACAAAATAGAATAAGAATATTCAATGTCTACAAAAACCCAAAAACACAACCAGAAAACATCATAGAATGCTTGCAAGATTTATACAAGAAGCACGAAAAAGAAACAATAACCTACATCATCGGAGACTTCAACATTGACTACTATAAACAAACAAGTCCTCTCAAAAAGATACAAGAATTTATGAATCAAATACATATGACACAATTAATAAGTTTAGCAACAACTATATATGGATCCACTATAGACCATATTTGGACAAATAACAACATACAAAATATTATGTACGAAACAAACTTTGCCTACTAGTCAGATCACTCCATTGTTTACACAACGCTTTAATAAAGGCATAAGGGCAAGCCTAGTGAATATAATTCACCTTATTAGCTGTGGAAACAGGGTGAATTTCATTCATGTGGCCTACCAAAGATGATGCGCACGAATTGGAAGCTAGGCGAGAGAAGAAGAAGAGGAGAGAGAGAGAGAGAGAGAGAGAGAGAGAGAGAAAGAGAGAGAAAGCGAGGGAAAAAGAAGCGGTGCAAATAGCAAGAAATGGAGAGTGGAAGGAAAGGATGCATGGAATATCGAAATTTTTTAAAAAGCCCTACAAACTTGTGGTTATGTGCTAATGCAATGTACTATAAACCAAATGCAAATCGATGTGTGCCAGAATCAAATTGCTATATGCAAAATCCAAATTGATGTGCTAGATGAATAGTTCTAAGAACCAAACAAAGAGCAAATTCCTTGGTTTAAAAATTTTACATTGGTTATGTGCTAAATGCAAAGTGTTATATGATAAATGCAAAGTACTGTGTTCTAAATTGAAAGTGCTATGTGCTATATGCATACACTATGTGCTCACTGCTGAATACAAATTGATATGCATACAGTATGTGCTCACTGCTAAATACAAATTGCACAGTCCGAGACACTAAAGCTTCGACCTCCTCCCCGGTTGCAGCTTCTTCCCTAGATCCAGTGGTGCCAAACGCTCTTCTTGAGGTAGTAGAGGTCTCTGTGGCTAGGCAGACACAGGATAGAGAGCAGTCCTCACTTCCTCCCTTGGATAGGGGGAAGGGGATGGTTTGCACTATTGGTCCTCTTCCCTCAGAAGGGATCCTTCGCACTCTGGTGTCTGGCTTGCTTCACAGGAACTCATTTTCAGCCCTGTCAGATGGTTCAGATTTCTTAGAGGAGGAGTTTGTGCCCACTACTTTTGGGGAGCCAGTGATTGGGTTTCCCATTGACAGGGCTTCTTCTTCAGGTGGCAGGGTTCTTTCCCCTGTTGATTTTCCGCCACTTGGTTCCATTCCTCCCTCCTCGAGCAGGAGGTCTTCCCCTATTGAGGGGTTTGTTTCCGCCACTAGGTCGGGTAAGGTGTACCACTCTACATCCTCCCGTCGATGAGGATTATTAGTTGGAACAGACAGCTGGTCCGAGATCAGCTTCATCTAGGTGTTACTGGGGGTTCCATTGATATCTTATTTATTCAAGAGCACAAACTGGATTCTAGAGATTGTGCCAAGTCAGTCAAGTTGCTTTCTGGCCATACTTTTCGGTCGCCTGCCTTGGGCACCAGGGGGGGCACTTCTATTTCAATTTCGTAATCGGTTCTCCCCCCTTTCTCCCCTTAGTTGTTGGACATGGAGTCATTATTCCCTCTAGAGCTCAGTGGATTATTCTTTTGATTGGAGGGCATAAGGTTGGTTTCCTTAACCTGTATGCCTCGAACATTAGAGGGGAACGTGTCCTTATGTGGAAGAATTTGCTCTCCTGGGCCCCCATTGTGGATTCATGGGTGATTGGAGGTGACTTTAACATGGTCAAGTTACCGTCAAACAAAAAAGGGGGTAGAGAAGGCGGACTTCACTCTTTGGAGAGAGCAGCTTGGGATGCCTTCCTTTTTCACTTTGTGGCAGAGATACTTGGTGGGATGATGCCTTTCTTATTCAGCCATAGTCCCTCCTGTTCTCTTGGTCGAACAGGAGGCAGCAGATGCCTATTCATGCACGCATTGACAGATTCTATGTAGATGATTGGGCACTAGACAGAGGTGGATCGGTATGCATTACTGCTGGGGTTTCCACTTCATACCACTTTCCTGTTGTGCTGGCTATCTCAGAGCCTCACTTGAGAGGCCGGTCTGCCAGCATTAGGATTCCAGATGCCTTTTACACAAAGGAGGACCTTACAGAGGTAGCCCTATAAATATGGGTTTCTCATGTCCAGGGTGGGTAGCCATATCCATCACATGTAGCCGCTGCCCTTTCTGGTATTAGCAACTTCTACCGCTCAGTTGCTTGTACCAGGAGACGAGATACTCTCAGACGTGAGATTGGTGTTCACCAGCAGTTGGCAGCTTTGCAGAGGGAAGAGCAGAAACGGCCTTCAGATGCTTGGATTCAGGAGCGCCTTGCTATAGCAAGGGCTCATCAGCAGTTATTGCTTGATCAGAGAGTAGAGTATGCCTTTCATGCACGGGAGTCCTTCTGGATTCAGATGGGTGGTAGAGTCGATAAACACTTTTTCTCTACTCTTGGCCCTAGACATAGTAGAGAGAGTGTATCCCAGCTTATTAACTCACATGGGGTTTTACAGACAGAGCCTGATGATGTCTTACGCATAGCCTCAGATTTCTATGCCACCCTTCTTACTGCCACACATGATAGAGAGGATGCTAGATAGGCTATTTGGCAGAGCATCCCTGTGTTGGTGAATCCGGGTATGCATGTTCTACTCGATGCACCTTTCACCAACACAGAGTTCAAGACTGCACTTTCAGCCCTTCACAAGGGCAAGTGCCCAGGTTCGGATGGCCTCACCCCGTCTTACCCCGTCTTTTTTCATTGCATTTTGGGATATGATTGGAGACTATATTACTTCAGCCCTGCAGGCCATTTGGGACTCTGATGAGATGCCTGGGTCGCTTACAGAGGGTCTCATCCACCTTACCCCAAAAGGAGGTTGCAGAAATTTAGTGTCCCAGTGGAGGCCTATCACACTTCTGGGGACTTGTTACAAGATTCTGGCCAAGGCTATCAGCCTCCGATTGCAGCCCCTTCTCCCTGATATTATTCATGACACTCAGACGGGATTTGTGCATGGTAGAAGCATTTTTTATAACATGTTCTCTTTCTGGGAAGCTTCAGAGTGGGCCATACAGAGTGGCCAGAATCTAGCCATTCTACTTTTGGATTTTGAGAAAGCTTATGACAGAGTAGATTGGGGTTTTTTGGAGGGCACCCTTCTACGCTTTGGATTTACTGATGCTTGGATCAGAGGTGTTTCCTCTTTGTACAAATCAGCCCACAGCCAGGTACTTATTGGTGGGGTAAGGGGTGAGAAATTTCAGATTTTGAGATCAGTCCGTTAGGGATGCCCCCTTGCTCCTTTCCTTTTTTGTTCGTGGCCGAAGCTATGAGTATCTATGTTAGATCTCAAGCTGACATCTTTGGGCTGAGATTTCCCATCAGAAGGGAAGAGGAGCTACTTGACAGTGAGTTGGCAGATGACACAGTAGTTTACTTGGATGCCACTCCACAGACGCTCACTTCTTTAAGGACAGCATTGGATTTATTTTGCTTGGCGGCAGCGGCGCAGATAAATTGGCATAAATCCAATGGCTTTTGGATCTGTGATGACACTCTAGTTTGGGGGCTTGACATAGGATTCACTTGGGTTCAAAGGGGTGAGCCTATCAGGTATTTGGCCTGCCAAGTCGGCTTGGATATTTCTACCATGCAGGAGTTTGCTCCCGTTTTGGAGAGCATCAGAAGGAAGCTTCTTTTTTGGAGCTCAGCCAAGCTGGATCTTGCCTCTAGAGTTGTGGTGGTCAACCAGGTCCTCTTGTAGCTTGTTTGTTCATGCTAGTACCATTCTAGGGACTGCATCATTCAGCTCAAAAGACCGATCAGAAACTTTCTTTGGAGTGGGCTTGATGGCACAGTAGATGCCTTAGCCAGGGTGGCTTGGGAGACCCTCATCCTCCCTACACAGGAAGGGGGTCTCAATATTATTGATCCAAATTTATAGTGTAGAGTTTTACTTTGCAAGATGGTGGTGTGGGGACTTATGCCAGGGTAGGAACCATGGAAGGACTTTCTTATTAGCAGCATACAAAGGTGCACACCTTCTTCAGGAGGAGAGTGGATGAGTAGTGTTAGGTGGATCTTCACCACAGCACACCTCAGATCACCTTCGTCCCCTCTCATGGTTGCCATTCTGAAAGCTTGGGCGAGATTCAGAAGCACTCTTCGGAGGATTCCTCCTTCCTCTCGGGAAGAGATTGATAGGCAACCCATCATGTGGAATGACAGTATTTTAGATGATCATGGTAGACCACTAGGTGCCTCACTCTACATGCAGTGGTCCAGGTGGGAAAGGGGACCTGCATCATCTATGGGGTCTTGGAAAGCTTTCCGCAAGCTTCGAGAGGAGACCAAATCAAGGTTGACAGGACATCTCAGAGGGAGTGTAAGGAGGATCTTGCAGATTGAGGCAGCCCTTCCAGAGGTTTGGGTAGACACAGATGATATGCCACTCACTTCCTCCACTTGGGCAGGTACTTTTACGAGAGGTGGTGTTCTGCTTCAGGTTTTGGCCTTTCGAGATGCATAGGAGGATGCTTTAGTTTTTAGTGTCCAGAATGGTGGCAGATTGCTCAGGTCCATAGACGACATCTTGCTTGAGTTTGCTTTTCAGCCTATCAAGGTTGTAGGTCTTTTGGTGTAGGGATCAGATTCAGAGTGGTTCCTAGACCTAGACCCCTGGCTACTCTCCACCGGGTCTTGGAGGCTCTGGCTCTATGGGGGAGTTCCCATCAGGTATTTGCAGTGGGACCCCGAAGAGTGGGAGTGGATTGATGTAGGGCATCGAGAGAAGAGCATCCCCTTCTTTCGTTACACAGTCAATAATGCCAGGAGATATTAGCTCAGTAGTAGAGGTTGGAGACCTTCCAAAGTTCCTCATTGGGAGACATTTGATATCACTATGGATCTGCAGAGGTGCTTTTGGAGGAGACTCTAGAAATCCTGTTGAGAGTTCACGCTCAACATCATGTGATCATGTGTGCATAGCACCATCACGTGATCATATGTGCATAGCACTAACCTTATAGAGTGCTATAAAGGAAAGGGTTAGATCCCCTAACCCTAACCCTAAAAGGGCTTGGATATATTCTATTTTTTCAACTAAATCTAGTGTACAATTAGTCATTTGTGGTGTGCTCTCTAGCTGTGCCCTCTCTCCTCATCTCCACTCTTCTCCTCTCCCCTCTTCATATTTTATCACCGGCTCAACGTGCCACCAGCGATGCGACCTCTCCAACGTCGAAGCGCTCGCTCCTTCTACAGCCGCTCCGTCAGCGGCTCCTATGCAACGTAGCTCTTGGCTTCTCAAAAGACTCCATCAATGAGCCCTAACCTCGCTTCAATCACCTCACAAAGCCTCCTTATGCATAGCCCAAGCTCCCTCCAGCTGGCTCATTGACGAGACGATCGACCAGCGATGCCTCACCTAGCTCAGGTCCAAAGCTCACCAGCCTCTCCAACGCATGGGCTGAAGCCAAACTAGCATCTAACAACGCCAAGGCTCCATAGTAAAATAGATCTCCTTCGTCGACCCTCTGCTCCAGCTCGACGGACGGAATCAACATCTTGAGAGAATCTTCGTCATTTGGAGCTCGACACGTGGCCTTCGTCTAATCCCCGAAGTTATGCAACCTTATCTCCTCAAGGTTGGTCAATATACCCTAGTCAATCTAACCTGATTAAATAACCCCGATTGGGTCACCCAGGGGATTCACTCTTCATTAAATGGGGACGTCACCTACGTGCATGAACTTCAAGAAAACCCCTATTTAAGATCCACGTAGCATGATAAAACACCCCTATTTAAGCTTATAAGATACCACCAAAATTCCATTATGTCCCCCCCTTTCCTTAAATCTACATCTCAAGCATTTAGATTACACAATAAGCAAATTTAGGTTACTTTCCCTATGACTATTTAAAACCATACACAAAATCAAACTTGTTTGGACTAGTTACCCAAGGTAACCTATATTATGTCCCCCCTTCTTAAATATGACATGGTCCCCCTAGCTTAAATTCAATATTGGGGAAAAAAAAGGGCCCCCACCCCTAATGTATAGGCTTATGCCTCATTTCAAAAAAAACCCCTATTGTACACTCACGTGATATCATAAGTTTCCCCCTGTGAATCCCCCGGGTTGGGTCACCACAATGCAGTGTGCTCAATTTGTTGACACGTGGCAGATAACCTCAGCCACAACTACCACATGATCAGTTGTAAAGTGACACGTGGCCTGTGTGCCATGTCATCTTATCTGCCATGTGGCAGATAAGCGCCTCATAATTCTCGACACGTGGCATGATTGCCACATCAGTTCCTCAAGCCACATCATCTCATCTGCCACATCACCCTGCCAGCTCAGCTGCCACATCACTTGTGCCATGTCAGCATAGGCACATCATCAAGCCATGTCATCACTGCCACATTACCTCTGCCACCTCAGTAGTGCCACCTCAGCAATGCCACCTTAGCTGTCCAGTCAGCATTGACCTCTGCAGGCACAGTCCCTTGTCAAGCACACTGTGCACACAGTTGCCACCTCAGCACAGAGCTTCACTGGCACACCACTTGCTAAGCATAGTGCCACATCATCACTGCATGTGACTCACAGTGACACATCATCATTGAGTACCATTTTCACTCCTTTTGCCCCTCCACCTAGATCAAGTCATATCTCTTGATCTAGGAAGAATTTGAGGGTGCTCCAAAAGGGAAAGTCGCTCATTTTTTTGTGCTCTACGTGCTCGTCACATCATGCACACATTTCAACGCAAGTTACACTCACATTTGAGCCTCGCCGACAAAACCACTTCCTTCACGCACATTTGCCTCTACATCGACGCATCTAACCTAGCACTTAAAAAGAACAAAAGAAAAGGAATTATTTGTTGTTCTTTCATCGATCGACGGTTGGTTTAGATCTAGATAAGAGTAGACTAGATCGCCATAGAGGGGACGCTTTGAATTCCCCAAGTTTCCAATCTAAGCCATGCTCAAAATTCCCAACTAGTACCTACTCGGAGTCAATCCATACACCCACATACGGTTTCACATCATTACATTACCTGAAACCTTACGTTCATCAGTTCAGTGAGCAGACTTCAGAGTTCAGAGGCATTGCAGATTGATTTAGTGGGTAGATAGCATTTGATTTCACACACATGCCACCATGGTAAAGCCTATTCGGCTATCTCACGGCATCGTGCACATCATTTTCAGCCTTGTAAAGCCTCTTGGCTATTCTCGGCATCATTGCCACAAGTCTTGTAATACATATCAGATTTTATATACTGCAGTTCTATCTTCCCCGACGGTACAGAGATTTCACTTGGCATCTTCACTGTATTTGCAGTTGATTCATACAAAGATTTTCAGGACATTTTTTGAGTACATTTTTTGCACCATGTTAACTAGCAACCTCAATTTGGAGGCATCTGCTAAGTTAGACAACTCCAATTACGGTACATGGAAATACCGAATGGAGACCATTCTTGTGCTTTAGGACAAATGGGAGTATGTCGATGGATCTACACCTAGACCATTGACCAATCCAGCCACCAGTGGCTCTACTTCATTTGTTGTCACAGCACCAGCAACGGGATCTACATCGGGACATACATCTACACAAACAGTTTCCGCACCAATAGTAGATCCTGCCATTGCCTGAGCTCAAGCAAAATGGGATAAGAAAGACAAGTATACCTATCACCTGATCAAGCAGAATGTGCAAGATGTCATGCTAGGATAACTCAACACAGTCAAGACATCAAAAGAAGCATGGGATATGTTTGCAGCTCTCTACGAGTCCAAGAACACATCCAGGATTCTCACCCTGAGAAACCAAATCAACCAGAGTTTCCACAACAGCAGTGAAACCGGTCATGCTTATGTACTCCGCATAAAAGACTACAACAATCAACTTGTAGCAGCAGGAGAGACTATGAATCCCGTGAAAATGGTTCAAGTAATCTTGAATGGACTAGGAGAAGGATACGAGAATCTAGTCCAGAGTATTGCCATCCAACGGCAAATTCCAACACTAGAAGAGCTTCAGTCAGTTCTACTTGGTGAAGAACTCAGGACTCAGGCCATTCAAGCACGTAAAGGTCATCCTAATGATCAAGCATTCACATCTTCAGACAGAAGCAGAGGCAAAGGTAGAAACAGAGGTAGATCATACCAGAAAAGTGGTCATCATCAACAAAATCAAAGTCAGAATCAGCATCAACATCAGCATCATCCTCAGCAACATCAGAATCAGCAAAGAGGAAATCATTCCAATCGAGGAAGATTTCAAGGACGAGGGAATGCATCCACCAATGTGTCAAACATTTAGTGCAACTACTATCACAAGTTTGGACACTATGAAAGAGATTGCCGCAAGAAGCAGTACGACCAAGGCGGTCAATCCGCAGTAATCGAGGGAATTCTCGAGGAAGAGGAAATCATCATGGTGGATATTCTATTCATAGTCATTTTGTAAATGAAAAAGGAAATATGTTTCTTGCAAGCGAGGAATTGCATCAGACATACAATGCACCTAGACACTGATTTCAATCCCAAAAAGGATTACAGTTATCAAGTCGACCAAGTGGAACAGGATCCTTGGTACATCGACAGCGGTGCATCATCTCATATGACAAATCATCAAGAATGGTTCATAGAAATGAAGCCATTAGAAGGTCAGAAGAATGTCATCTACACAGCAGACAATACACCGAATCTAGTTCAAGGGACAGGTGTTATCCCTATGAACAATTTCACTGGTACAAAAGGATTAGTCAAAGATGTGCTCTATGTTTCGAAGCTCAGCAAGAACCTTTTGTCAGTAGGTCAAATGACGGAATGCAACTACAAAGTCATCTTCCGGTGATGAATGCACTATCAGAGACAAATCCAAAAGATGTGAGCTAGTAGCAAAAGGTGTCAAGGAAGGACGCTTATATAGAATGCTAGCTACATTACCAGATAAGCATGCCATGTCAGCTCAAATGCAACAGATGCCACTATCTGCAAAATGGCACAAGAGATATGGTCATGTCAACTTCAAGTACTTGTTAGATCTCAGGAATCAGAATATGGCAATTGGGATTCCGAAGCTACAGTTTCTTGGAAAAGTTTGTGAAGCATGCTGCTTCGGTAAACAAAAGCGAACCAACTTTGCCAGAAGTACCTCTCGTGCACGAGGTATTCTTGATTTGATTCATACAGATGTATGGGGTTATGCCCAGACCTGCAGCATCAATGGTTCACTTTATTACTTGACCTTCATTGACGACTACAGCACATATTGTTGGGTCTACTTTTTGAAAGAGAAATCTGAAGTGTTTTCCAGGTTTCAAGAATTCAAAGCCATGGTAGAAAACCAAACAAGCAGAAAGATCAAGGTCATGAGATCAGACAGAGGAGGTGAATACATGTCTTCAGCATTCATGAACTTTTCTCGAACTTTTGCAAAAATCATGGCATTCGAAGACAATTCACATGTGCAGATACTCCTCCACAAAATGCAAGAGCTGAAAGGAAGAATGGGACTTTAGCAGACAGTGCTAGAGCAATGCTTAGTGAAAAGCATCTTTCGAATTAGTATTGGGCAGAAGCAATAGCTAAAGCTAACTATTTGCTTAATCAGCTTCCTACTGAACCGATACAAGGTATGATTCCTTATGAAGCATTCACTGGACACAAGCCACGCATTGGGAATCTCCGCATATTTGGTTGCATAGCATATTCCCACATACATGATGATCATCGCAGGAAATTGGATGCGAAGTCATGCAAATGCATCATGGTTGGCTATAGTGAAGGAAGCAAAGCATACAAATTGTATGATCCCATCAATCGCAAAGTCATTATCTCTAGAAATATAATTTTTGATGAGGAATCAGAATGGAAAACCTCACCTACACAGGAGATAAAAGCATCGACTTCACAGTCATCTATAGAACAGGTTGATGAAGAAGAGCAAGAATTGCCAGCAACACCCCAAGCAGTGCCACAGCAGCTCAGACGGTCTATAGGGAAAGCAAACCACCAACCAGATTGACATATGCTGAGAAAGGCAAAGCAATTCAGGTGGAAACCACCAATTATGCTCTTATGACTACCATCATGGCTACAGAAGAGCCAGTGTACTTCGAAGATGCAGTAGACAAGCCAGGATGGCAAACTGCTATGAATGAAGAAATGGATGCTTTGTATAAGAATAATACTTGGGAATTATGCGACCTTCCACCAGGAAAGAAGGCTATAGCGAACAAATGGGTATACAAAGTGAAGTACAATCCAGATGGCAGTATTCAAAGATACAAAGCCAGATTAGTTGCAAAAGGATTTGCACAACAATATGGTCAAGACTATGATGAGACTTATGCTCCAGTAGCAAAGATGGATTCCATACGGTTCTTGATATCACTAGCGACACTCAGTAAATGGAATGTGTATCAGCTCGATGTCAAGAATGCATTTCTCAATGGTTATCTAGATGAGGAAGTCTACATGCAACAACCAGCAGGTTATGTTGAACCAAGAAAGGAGAATAAGGTTTGCCATCTCAAGAAGAGCCTCTACGGCTTAAAACAAGCACCCAGAAGTTGGTACAGCAGAATTGACAAGTATTTTGCTAATCTGGGATACATGAAGTCCAATGCAGATGATACTCTCTACTACAAAGTTCAAGGGGAAGACATTACTATTGCACTTTTGTACGTAGATGATCTGATTGTGATAGGAAGCAAGGATAGCTTCATCAGAAAATTGAAACAAGACTTATTTGCAGAGTTCGACATGAAAGATCTTGGACTTATGCACTATTGTCTTGGAATTGTTCTGGAGAGATTCAGATAGCACATTTATGAGTCAGCTCAAGTATGTTGACAGTCTCCTGAAGAAGTTTCATATGGCAGATTGCAAGATTGCAGACACTCCCGTGGAACAGAGTTTGAAACTTACTAAAGATTCAGAAAAGCCTACAGTCAATGACAGATACTACAGGCAACTCATCGGATCTCTTATATATCTGACAATCACACAGCCAGATATTTGTTATGTAGTAAGCTCACTAGCACAGTTTATGGCAAATCCAAAACAGTTTCACTGGAATGTAGCCAAAAGAGTCTTGAGATACATCAGAGGTACAAGACAGTTTGGGATAGAATACAGAGGAAGTCATCCACGGTTGCATGGATACTGTGACAGTGACTATGCCAGAGATCATGAGACTAGGAGATCGACACAGGGATATGCATTCTTCCTTGGTCAAGGTGCTATATCATGGTTGTCAAACAAACAGCCAACTGTTTCTTTGTCTTCGACTGAAGCAGAATATAGAGCACTCACTACAGGTGCATGTGAGGCTATATGGCTCAGAAGACTATTGTCAGAAACAAATTACTTTGATGAGTCAAAGCCAACAACAATATACTGTGATAATCAATCGGCTCAAGCATTGGCCAAAAATCTAGTATATCACTCTAGGACAAAGCACATTGATGTCAGAGAGCACTTCATTAGAGAAAGAGTGTTACTTGGTGACATCACTCTGCAGCATTGTGATAGCAAAGAGAATGTTGCAGACATCTTTACCAAACCACTCGGTAAAGAGCTATTCGAGAAACACCGACTAGCTCTTGGTTTGATGTAGAGGAAGGACATTCCCATTAAAGGGGTGTGATGGAATGTCATGCTCAGTCCTTCTTCGATTCCCTAGAATCATCATCTTGAGGGAAGGCCTACTTCATGATGTTGATCTTGAGGGAAGGTGTTGAGAGTTCACGCTCAACATCATGTGATCATGTGTGCATAGCACCATCACGTGATCATATGTGCATAGCACTAACCTTATAGAGTGCTATAAAGGAAAGGGTTAGATCCCCTAACCCTAACCCTAAAAGGGTTTGTATATATTCTATTTTTTCAACTAAATCTAGTGTACAGTTAGTCATTTGTGGTGTGCTCTCTAGCTGTGCCCTCTCTCCTCATCTCCACTCTTCTCCTCTCCCCTCTTCATATTTTGTCAAATCCCACAGGAATAGAAAGATCACTATCTTCTTTTGGCTTTCTATCCATGGTGGGATTGCAGTGAACCTTTGGAGGTCTAGGTTCGGAGCCGACCCTACTTGCCCTCGATGCCTCTTTGCTTCGGAGACTATTCAGCATTGCTTATGGGATTGCAGATAGGCGAGGATGATTTGGATGGGGGTAGCCAGGATTTTCAGTCACTTTGCCCACTCCCCATTTTTTATGACATGGGGCTCAGTGGCTTGGCTTTCTCTTACAGGGCCTCAGGTATTCTATGAGAGATTTGACTCCTCTCGGGCCATTTCGATTCGACGTCATCGGACTAAGTCCTGTTCGTTGGATGTGGTACCACACCTTCCTTTTACAGCTGTATATGCCTCTGTGGATACTTCTTGGGAGATTCTAGTGAGCATAGCATCCTAGCATATCTGGAGAGCCAGATGCACAGAGGCTTTGGAGGGTACTCAGGTTCATCCCTCGCACACATTGGCTAGTATCTGGATATCTGGACAGACACCGTACATATTTTGATGGCCATATGGACGGGTATGTAGGGAGAATTCCGTGCAGCCTCAGCTAGGAGGGCTTCTTTCTTCAGGGAATGGAAGGATTCTCCTTTCTTCTCTGAGACTACTATAGGGTTGAGGTGGCACTTTTAGCCTCAGCCTTGGTTGTTTTCCACCTCACTCTGAGGGGGTTTTTTATTTATCCTCAGGATTTCATGATGTATTCCGCTTTGAGCTTGCTCTCGCGGGTTTTTTCTCTTACTTAATAGAAGTCTCTTTCTTGGGAAAAAAAAAATTGATATGAACCCAAGGAAGGGAAAGTTCCTTGGTCTTATAATTTTTGGAGAGGAAGTGTGCCAACTCTCCTCCCACACAAATGTGGCTCCTTGGTATTGTAGTATTTGGAGAGGAAGTGTGCCAACTCTCCCCCCCATACAAATGTGTGGTTATGTGCCAAACGCAAAGGACCATGTGCAAAAATGCAAAGGGCTATGCATTGAATGCAAGGTGCTATGTTTAAATTGCTATGTGCAAAACATAGTTTTCTAAACACAACACGTGTAAGATTGCGAAGAGGAGCTAAAATTTGTGGCAATTCTTGCATGAAGCAAGCACTCAAGCCTAGCATTCCCAAGAACTTTTGCAGTTGCTTGACGTTCTAAGGTGCTAGAAATTTCTTTTGCCTTTACTTTTACTAGATCATGTCAACCTTCACTAGATATAATAAAACCAAGATATTTGAGCTTAAACTATCCCCACTTGCATTTTTTAGTATTCAACTTCAATTTGTTTTGTTGCTGCAATAGTTGGATCACCTACACCAAAACAATTTTGTGTTCTTCCCAAGATCAAGTGTGGATTCAAACATCATCAAGTTATACTAAAACTTTTCCCTGAATAATCAAATCATGCAAAATTAAATTCATGAGTCTTTGGAATGTTTTGGGTGCATTGTTCACCTTGAAAGGCATCACGTTAAATTGGTATAGGCCAAAGATGTACGAAATGTTGTTTTAGATCGATATTCAGCTCGCACCAGTATCTCTCAGTATCCAGATTTAAGGTCAAGGGTTGTAAAGAAAATTGAATTGGATAGAGAATCAAGAATGTCATCTAAATGTGGTAATGGGTATTCATCTCAGATTGTCTCTTCATTCTTCACAAGGTGAGATTTACAAGCCCAGGGACTTTTGAGTGTTCGATGACTTTGTTTTTTAGCATGTTGGACAATGCTCACATGAAATTGTATCACCTTCAGTGATGAGCATCGCTGGTTAAGGAGTTAAGATCGGGTGAGAAGACTCCGTAGGCATCTCATGAGCAATGCCTGCAGTAGTTATAGTAGGAACAGAACCTATGAAAATATTTTGGTAGTTCAAAGAATTTGTTTTACCTCAACTTGACAAAAGATATCTTCTTGGATCATAGAAGAGCTAAAGTGAGAACCAATGACTTTGAGGAATACAACCATGGAACCTCTAATGCATCATTCAAATAGAGACATTGTTTCTTGAAATCAATTATTCCTCCTTGACAAAGCAGCCAATCACACTCAAGAGTGAGTGGAAAGATTTGGTTTGGTAGAACTATAGTTGGCACTACAAACTTTGTATTTCTGAACTGGATGTCGATACATGCCCCTAATGATATATCAATTATGGCGTGGAACGCTGTCTAGCACACGCCTCACACTAGACTAGTAGTTGGTTGCATGGGCTAACAACAAACTGACAGCGAACTACGTGCACACGAAACCTAAAGTTGATGATGGCACACGCGACATGGCGCAAGTTGCAACCTACCACCAACGACATGCATGAGACCAAATGATGTGGTGTGAGACTAGATGACATGGTAGAATGGAGCACATGATACCCAACGTGGCACAACTCCAAATATGACATGGTGCAACGTAGCCGGACTGGCCAACATGGCAGCTTAAGAATTGGAGAGAGAGAGAGAGAGAGAGAGAGATGTATATGTCTATTTATTTATTTATAATATCACCAATATATTTAATATTATATATATATGTTAGATATCAATGCTCCACTCTCGTGTAACTACGCGGGAACCAGCTAACTCTACTTGTAAGCCCCCCCATATGAGGAGAAGGCATTTGAGTAGCTCGGTTATCCGGTAGGTCCTGGTTTGGACACCAGATGGGGGCCATGTGTGGCCTGATGGCTGGATGGCTTCAGATAGAGTTGGCACACCACCAACTAGGTTACATGCAAGTGCAGGAAGGCATCCCTTGACTGACTGCATTGAGGGTAGACGGAGCATTTCCCGGGGCAGCCCACTCTCGGGTTGCGGGGCCCGTTTGGAGCCTCAGATGATCCCGGATGGCTGTGGGCCGAACGGAGACCATAGGTTAGTTGCTCTGTTTTGCGCACCGGTTCTATCGTATGGTTGGTGGCCTATTTCAGGACCAACCCCCAGTCGATCATTTTGGGCAGACTGGGTCGGCCACCCAATTGAGCCTAACCGACTATGACTGGTGGCTATATAAGAGCAAGCCCGTGAAGCCCATTTCATCATCTGGCTATAGCAACCTTGATTCCTTAGCATTCAGCCTCTGTCTTCTACTGTTTCTAGTATGCCATCAAAGCTTCTTTCATAGGAGCGCACGGCTGGGAGGCAGCACCATCTATTGTATCAGTTCTACAATAATCAAATTTTTGATTCTCCATACTATCTTGTTTTCTCTCTTGCGTCGAGATCCTGTTATCTATTGAGCATAGATGTTGTATTATTTTCTTACAATATATAGATAACAATAATCTTTTATATATATATATATATATCTATACATATATAATATTATAATTTTATATATATATATATAGAGAGAGAGAGAGAGAGATGTATGTATATGTCTATTTATTCTGTGTGTGTGTGTGTGTGTGTGTGTGTCCAATTATTAATCTGCTAGTCCCCCGGCCACCACTGCATCATCTGGAGTCTTATGTGGTGCCATGTCAGCAGTAGTTGTGGTAGATTAATAATTTGAATAAATGATATTATAATTATTATCTAAATAAATAAATATTATATATATATATATAGATAGATAGATATATAGATATACACTTAGTTAAACATCAAATGAACAAATATCGTATATATAATAGAAAATATCTCTCTCTCTCTCTCTCTGAAATTAAAATTAACTAAAAAGTGTTTAAAAAGGAATATATATATATATATAAAATTAAACATGAAATTGAAAAATATAAATAAATAACTTATATATAATTAAATCTCCTTCTCTCTCTCTCTCTCTCTCTCTCTCTCTCTCTCTCTCTCTCTCTCATTGTTAATCTGCCACAACTACCACTGAAATGGCACCACATAAGACTACAAATGCACAGTGACCGGGCGGACTGGCAGATTAATAATTACACACACTTTTTTTTAAAAAGTAAAAATTACATACACACATGCACGTATGCGCGCGCACACACACACAGAATTGATATTATATTATATTTATAATACACACACACACACACACACATAGTGAGACATGAAATGAAAAAATATAAATTCAATGGGAAGGCATTTAAGTGGAAGCCCAAACATTCATTTGTGTGTTGAAGGCTTGCAATAACCTTGCAGCACTGGAAGAGGGGAAGAGAAATTATAGGAATTTTGGAAATTCTAAATGTGGGTAAAAGGTAGAACCCTCAACTCCAATGTTTTTAAGATTATCTTTGAGTTTGATTCATTTGTGGCAACTACTTTGGTGGACATGTATGTGATATATGGGAGCTTTGGCTGTGTCTTTAATAAATTGCCTCATCATTTTGTGGTTACATGGAATCTTGATGTTATAAACTCATTCTTATAGGGAGGCAAAGTGGGCTTAATTCTAGCTATAGTAGGTGCATTTGGTTAAATAAAGTATTACTTGGATCAATCCTCCTTTTGCAAGCGTTGCACCTCGCTTGCCAAACCCTTGACAAAGCCATTTTCAAAGAAGAAGCTCTCAAATCAGAGGATCAACAATGCCTAACCACTGCATCATCTATAGTCTTATGTGGTGCCATGTCAGCGATAGTTGTGGCAAATTATATTTATATAATACATACTCTCTCTCTCACACACACACACATAGTGTAGTCTCGACGGTGACTCACGTGTCATGGGGATGTCAAAGAGATGACTATGGAGCCTCCACTCCAAGCTACTCCTTGTGAGAGCAATGCAAGGCACGAGCCATCCGCATGTGTCACTCGAGCGGCTTCCGGATTGTTGCAATGTGTTTCCACGAGGAAGAGGGAAGGGGGAGAGGGGAGAAGAGAGGGGATAAGGGAGGGAGAAGGAGAAGGGAAGAGGAGAATGAAGGGGGATGGAGTGGCAAACACAGGGGCACTACAAGAGAAACAAGACAAAACCCAAAGACACTCTTGGAAGAGAAGAGGGAGCTTGTATTCCAAACTTGTGCATACAACAATGAAAACCAAAGTCAACCATTTGGACTTTTATACATGTCACCTTTTGAAGGGAGAGCCAGCCCTTTTCCTTTTAGCACTCTCCCTCTCTTTACATTAAAAGGCTCTTGGGCCCATAGGGTGCCAAGGCATATTGCTATTTTTTCCATCTCTCCCTACTAGCAGAAATAGCGCTTGTGTTAACCATATAAGAGCACTTGGGACAAGCCTGGAATTAGGAGGTGTTCCTAACTAGCTCCCAAATAGCACTGTTGTTAGCCTCGCACGTCCAAGCCCTAAGCTATTTGGGGCTCAAACCCCCTTACAAGGCTCAAAACCTAGAGTGGCGAGGCTTGACTCCCGCAAGACACTTAACCACAGCTTGCAGCTAGAACCTACAACCTATGAGCTGGAACCTGCAACTTGTGCCCGTTGCCTGCAATCTTTGACCTTGGGGTATTTGGGGTTCAAACTCCCCGAGCTTGTACTCTACTCCTTCCATGGCTGCAACCGTTGAAGTAAATCATGAAGCCTAATCACCTCTCACTAATTACCCTGCATTTGGCAACTAAACTCCATGGATGTTAACATGCCCCCCTTCCTGTTGTTGATCCGCCCTCAAATCAGCCGCATTGGAGGAGGGGTGTGGTGAGGATTGTCTGTAGGACTGCATAGCGGTCCAGCTGGCATGGAGTTAGCTCGAGAAACTCATCCCACGAGATGAGTTCCTCGGGCTTTGCAATTCACATCACATCATCATCCACCAAATAATTAGTGGACTCCGTGATGATGCAGGCTTGGAAATTTAACAAAATGCGATGGGTGGCGAGAGTTTGGAGGTCAGAGGGGCAAAGAAGAGAGAGACTAGAGGGCTAAAGATCTAAGGAAAAATAGGACATGGCAAGAATGGGGCGACAGTGATCAGGGTTACGACAGAGGATTATTTGGAGGGTGTTAGGAGGGAGTGGGGCTGTGAGATCTAGGTGGAATATAAGGTTTTGTGCATGGAGTGCATTTGGAGTGTCTAGGGGACAATGCACGGTGCGAGTGTGTAAGTGGCGAGTTGTGCAGAGACCTCCCTGTACATTCTGAACTCCTGTTTCTGTCGGTCTTCCAACCCTAAGTCTTCTGGGTGACCGGGGATGCGGTCGTTCGGTTCGCTCTTTTGGTCCATGTGTTGGACCCAGTGATTGGGACCACAGTTTCCAAAACCATCTGTTCCATTGCATTCTTGAGGTCCAAAAACCCCTACCTGTTAGCTCTTGCACAATTCCATGGACATTTAGAGAAGTTCTATCTCTTTGAGACCTTGAATCATCTGTTTCTCTATCAAAAATCCATTCAAAGGTTCAAACCTTTGATTTTTTGATTACAGGTCAATTGCAAGGGTTGACTCCCCCTTTCCCATTCATCAATTGGGATTTTGGAGTTCCAACAGAAGAGAGATATTTGTAGATTTTCTGACTATGTCCAATTTTGTAGTGACTTCCATGTTTTGAGGCATCCCAAGATCTATTTTCACTAGCAGTCATTGATTTTTTTGATATACCTTATGCAGATCCTCTGATTGTAGTTTGAGCTGAGTGCACTCATTCGTGGTTCACATTGGGTTGTAGTGGATGCTTTACAGGCCATTTGGATGCATTGTGATCCTTGTTGGATGCGTTGATGCCCAGATTGCCTTGTGGGATGCTTTATTGGTGGACATTTAGCACACAAATGCAATTTTATGCTGAGGGACAGCTTTGACACATTGTAGTTGATGCACTGATAGTGCTATGCTCTCTTGGATGAGACATTATTGATAAATATGCCATTGGAAGGTGTTTATGCTTGAGGCATTTGACTCTTATTTTGTCATTGGGCTTGCCATTGTTTTGTCATTGTAGGTTGACATTTTCTTTTGGACCAGATTTGCTCATATGGTTGCATAGTATATGCACATGAGTCAGATGCATTTTGATGCTCTGAGACTTTGAGCTTTGGTGATATTACCTTCCATTTTGGCATACACATTTTGGTGCACCTAGTATTTGGTGTGATTCTTTCTCACAGTACTAGCATTTGGGATTTTGTTGTATTTGCATCATGGCATCCTCTTCCATGTCTAAAAAGGAATTTTTCAGCATTAAAAAGTTTGATGGGACAAACTTTTCTTTGTGGAAAGAATAGTTCAGGGATGTGCTTATTCAAAAGAAGCATATTAATCCCTTGGCAAGAATTGAACTAAGCCTACCGATATGTCTGAGGATGATTGGAATGAGTTGGATGCATAAGCAAAGTCTATTGTTAGACTTCATCTTGTAGAGTCGGCTTATTTCATAGTAGTAAATGAGAAAACTATGGAAGATTAGTGGAAGAAATGATGTGCCACTCATGAGAAGGAGATTGCCTCTAATAAAGTTTACCTCATGAAGAGGTTGTTTGAGCTACAAATGAAGGAAGGGGTCTCCATTTCTTCTCACTTGAATGAATTCGATATTATTTTCAGCCAGCTTTAGGCTCAGAAGATAAATTTTAATGTAGAGACTAAGGCAATATTCCTCTTGTGTTCATTGCCATCCTCATGGGATACCTTCTGTACAGCTGTCCAGTAACTCTGCACCTGGTGGAGTACTGAAGTTTAATGATGTTGTGGGTAGCTTGTTGGCTGAGGAGATTAGACGGAAGTCTATGGATGGCAACAAGCAGGATGAAGCCTTAAATGTGTGAAGGGACAAATCATAGTTCAGGGGAATTCCCAAGAAAGAGGGAACTCTCATAGAAAATCCAGGGCACAGAACATTGAGTGTTACCTTTGTGGCAACTTGGTAGTGTTACCTTTGTGGCAACTTGGTGCAAGAAGGGCCACATGAAAAAGGGTTGGTACGAGCTGAAAGGGAGCAAAAGATTAGAAAAAGAATGCAAATTGGGGTGCAAAGAAGAACGAAGAGAGTCCAAGGGAAGACAAAGGAAAAGTGGAGATCGAGGAGATCAACGCAGTCACGGATTGGATTTTGGATTCTTGTGCTTCTTTCCATGTTACTCCCCATAGGTATTGGTTCTCCACTTACGATAGTGGAAAGACAAGTTGTGTGCATCTTAAAAATAACTATGCATGTGACAGAGTGGGAGTAGGTGACAAAGTTTTCTTTTGCAAATGGGTCTGCGTTTATTTTGAAAAATATGAGACATGTGCCTAAGCTGACCAAGAGTCTCATTTCAGTGGGTCAGCTAGATGATGCTAGTTTTTAGACCGCCTTTGGCTTTCTGAGTTAGAAAATTAAGAAGGGCTCTATGGTTTTGGCAAGAGTGGGACATTGTATCCCTTACATGTATCAGGGGTATCTGATCATGTTGTTCCAATAACCGAGTAGCTAAGTACTTTTTTGTGGCATTGCTAGTTAGGGCACATGAGCTAGAATCGAATGAAACTCTCATGCCATTTGGGTTATGTACCGCATTTGATTTTTTTTTACTTTGAATGTTGTGAGCACTGATTCTATGGGAACTAAACTAAATCAACCCATAAAAGAATGGGAAAGAATGAGCTCAAAAAGCTTGATTTGGTGCATTCAGGCATATGTGGTCATGGTCATTAAGTGGGTTAAATACTATGTGACATTCATCGATCATGCAACTAGGAAAGTGTGGGCTTATGCTATAGCTCGGAAGAGTGATGTGTTCCAGGTATTTCAAAAATGGTTGGCTTTGGTTGAAAATTAGTCAGATAGAATGCTTAAATGCCTACAGATTGACAATGGTGGAGAGTATCTCTCTTATGACTTTTAGCATTTTTGTGATATACGTGGGATCAAAAGAGAGCTCACATCCCCTCATACTCCAGAGCAAAATCTAGTTGCAAAATAGATGAGCCACACCATTCAGGAAAGGTTGCAATGTATGCTTTCCAATGCAAGTCTTTTTTGTGGTTTTTGGGCTGAGGCAATGAAGACTGCAATGCATGTGATCAATAGATCACCTAGTAAGAGTTTGGATGGTGGTATTCCTAGAGAGGCATGGAGTGGCAAGAAGCCCTCTTACTTTCATTTGCATATATTTGGGTGTGAGGCATATGCACATGTGCCAAAAGAGCTTTGGAAGAAGCTAGATCATAAGTCTAGGAAATGCATCTTTCGTAGTTATGGTGAAAGTGGAGAGATGGGCTATCATCTCTGGGATCCAAAAGCAAAGAACATCATACAAAGCCATGATGTGGTCTTCAATGAGAAGAATATGTATAAGACACCCATGAGGGAAGTGGAAATGAGGAGAATCACTTTCCAGGATGTGAATCCACCTACATACGTTGATAGACAACAAGCTGTCCATGCACTGAATGTGTAGGGAATGGTGCCACCAAGTACTCCCATAGGTACAAAGACAAGGGAAGATGATGGATCATCTATTAGTGGAAATTATTAGCCAAATGTGGCTGATATGCAAGTGGGACAGCAAGCTGAAATGCCTCTCATAATATCAGCTAGAGTGTCTAGACCGCCAAGAGATTTGTTCCAAGGACAAACTATGTGATGCTTACTAATTGCGGGGAGCCTTCTTGCTACAGAGAGGCTATGATGCGTGAGGATCAGTACAAGTGGGAATATGCTATGAAACCAGAGATGAGTTCACTCATGAAGAATAAGACTTGGGACTTGGTTTCTTTGCCACATGGAAAGAAAGCATTGCCATGTAAATGGGTCTGCAAGATGAAGGTCATAGGTGATGATGTGCCTAAGTACAAGGCCCGTTTGGTTGTGCTAAAGGGTTCAAGCAAGAGAAGGGTGTGGACTTTCATGAGATCTTCTCTCTGGTTGTAAAGACGACCACACTTAGATGTGTACTTGGACTTGTGGTAGCAAAGAATATGGAGTTTATGTATATGGATATCAAGATAGCTTTCTTGCATGGAGATCTGCATGAGGAAATTTACATGGTACAACCGGAAGGATTACAAGAAAAGGGCAAAGAACATTTGGTTTTCAAGCTAAAAAAGAGTCTCTGTGGCCTTAAGCAAGCACCTAGAGAATGGTATCAGAATTTTGATTCTTTCATTCAGTCCCAGTGTTTCAGAAGAAGTGAGATTGATCACTACCTCTACACGAAAAGGGCTAAGGATAATAGCTTGATACTCCTGGCACTTTATCTGGATGATACTCTATTGGCTAGCAACAACACTTATGAGCTGGATGCATTGAAGGCCACATTACATGAGGTCTTTAACATGAAGTATTTTAGACGTGTAGGTCATATTCTTGGTATGTGCATCATGCGTGACCGAAGTAGGAAACTCCTTTGGCTTTTGCAGAAGGAGTATGTTACAAAAGTATTGCAACATTTCAATATGGAGGGGGGGAAGGCAATAAGTACTCCATTGCCTCCATATGTGAAACTGAGTCAAGCAAATAGTCCCAAATCAAATGAGGAGAGGGCCATGATGGCCAAGGTTCCTTATGTGAAGAGAGTGGGAGAGAAGTAAGGAATCTCACTTGCAACTTTCTCACATATACAATGGAAGAATACACACAAAGGTGGAGGCTGAAAACAGTTTTCCTCTTCTTAGTTGTGAAAGCCAAAAGAACTCTCTAAGTACAAAAGGAATAGATGAACCCTATATGTGGGTCTCAAACCAAACTCAGATAACTTAGGTGGTGGCATACTAAGTGAGCCACTAACTAGAGTACATAAAGATAGCTGTCATCTAGCTATTATTCATGGGCGGTGTACCAACCGCATCTGCAGCTAACAAGTCGATGACATAAATGCACAACGGTCACCCTGGCATATCTCACGAGTGGAGCTCGATATCTCAACACTCCCCCTCGAGCTCAATCCCAAAATTCCTGCACACCAAGCAGGTCTTTCAACTTACGCAGCTTCTCTGTACCCAATGCCTTCGTGAATATGTCTACTTGATCCTCTGTGCTGACATAAACTAGATCAATACAACCTACTAGAACCTTCTCCCACACATAGTGATAATGCACCTCAATGTGCTTTGTTCTAGCATGATAAACTGGGTTATTTGCCAAGTGTATACTGCTCATGTTGTCACAATAAATGACAAATGACCCCTGATGCATATCATAAATTAGCTTATGCAACCAAGCTACATCACATGCAGCCAATGCTGCACCCCTGTACTCAGCCTCTGTCCTCGACAAGGCAATTGTAGGCTGTTTCTTGCTACTCCAAGTGACTGCAGCACTCCCAAAAGAGAACAGATATCCACTGGTAGATCGTCTATCAGAAATACTACCAACCCAATCAGCATTAGTGTATCCATGCAGCTGTATCTGAATCCCAGTCTCATAAAATAGTCCATACTGTAATGTGGACTTCACATACCTTAGTATGCGTCTAGCCGCATCCAAATGCGGTTTCCTTGGAGCCTTCATAAACTGACTTACCAACCCAACAGCATAGCTCAAATCTAACTTGGTAATAGTCATATAAATCAAACTTCCTATTATGTGTCTGTACATAGTAGGGTCTTCCAGAAGCTCACCTACATCTGCACTCAACTTCACATTCTGCTCCAAAGGAACTGAAATAGGCTTACAGCCTATCATCCCATATTTGGACAGCATGTCCAATCCATACTGCCTTTGCAAGAGCCATATCCCACTTGTGGATCTAATCACCTCAATGCCCAAGAAGTAACACAGCTCTCCCAAATCCTTCATCTCAAACTTCTGCTTCAATAGCATTTTCACATGAAGGATATCTTCATCACTATCACCTATGATGATATAATCATCAACACAAATGACAAGCAGCATAATGCCTTTCTCTGTTTTTCTCACATAAAGTGAGAAATCTGCCTTGGAAATCTGAAAGCCAATAGTGACAAGATATTGTCCTATCTTGTCAAACCATGCTCTGGGTGCTTGCTTCAAGTCATACAAGGCTTTCTTCAACCTGCAAACAAACTCAAGATGAACAGCATGAACATAACCCGGTGGCTGCTCCATATAGACCTCTTCTTGCAAATCACCATGCAAGAAAGCATTCTTTACATCCATCTAATGTAAAGACCATCCCTTTGATGCAGCCATAGCAATGACTGCTCTTACGGTTGCCATCCTTGCAACCGGATTGAATGTTTCTTCATAATCAATGCCATATGTCTGTGCATACCCCTTGACAACTAATCTTGCCTTGTATCTGTTCATAGAACCATCTGCATTGTGCTTCACCTTATAAACCCACTTGCAGCCAATTGCATTCTTGTCTTTAGGCAAAGGCACCAATTCCCATGTAGCATTTGCTTCTAAGGCATCCATTTCTTCATCCATGGCTTTCTCCCATTTTTCTTTTCCCATGGCTTGCTCAAAAGAAGTGGGTTATGGTTCATGTATCACTTTGACCATATAGGCATAGCAAATGGCTATAAATCCATCATATTTCAGCCTATCCACAGGATACTTAACTCTGGTAGACCTGTGCAAAATAGGCTTACTACCAGGTGCTCTCAAAACATCCCTTGTCTTCCTTACTCCAGGTATAACAATAGAAGGAATACCCAACTCATCATCAAGGCTCTGTTCTAAGCCACTGGATTCACCATCCACATAAGAGTGGCCTACATTCACATCAAACATGGGCTGATCTACTTTCTCTTTTCCTTTTTGTGATACTTGCATACCACTATCTGCATTGCTTTGAGGAGGTCCTCCTGATCTTAATGTGCCTATCCATGGCAAAGTATGTGAACCACTCCTAGAGGACACTACAGGTCCACTAATATTTTGTGATTGCAGCTGTGAATTCTGTGCAGCATTACCATTTCGTAAATCTACATCATCAATCACATTTACTGGTTTATACCAGCTACTCATCTCATCAAAAACAACATCTCTGCTTACTGTAAACTTACGAGTAGAAGGGTTATAGCATCTATACCCTTTCTGCTGCATAGAATAACCAATAAAGATGCATTTTTTAGCTTTTGGATCCACCTTGGATCGCAACTCATCTAGCACATGAACATAGGCAATGCAACCAAAAACTTTCAAATGACAAATATCTGGTTTCCTACCAGTATACCTCTCCTCTGGTGTCATGCCATGTATTGCTACAGTGGGAGTCTTGTTCATTATGTAGACTACTGTAGCAACTGCTTCAGCCCAATAATAATCTGGCAAGTCTTTTTCGTTGAGCATGGCACGAGATACCTCTCCAATATGCCTATTTTTCCTTTCTGCAAGTCCATTTTGCTGTGGGGTATGACTACATGAATATTGCTGCTTTATGCCATGCTCCTACAGGAACCTTGCAAACTCATTTGAGAGGGACTCTCCCCCTCCATCTGACTTTAGGCATTTTATTTGTAGGCCTGTTTCTTTCTCAACCATAGCTTTAAAAGCTTTGAAATACCCAAACACTTCACTTTTCTTTTTCATAAAACACACCCAAACTTTTCTGTTGTAGTCATCAATAAAAGTGACAAAATAATGATAGCCTCCAATAGATGCAGCTTTAGTAGTCCACACATCAGAGTGGATTAATTCCAATGGCCTCTTACTCTCTTGAACATGTCTAGGAAATGGTTTCCTTGCCTGTTTTCCAAATTGGCAGGCTTCACATACCTTATGCATTTCTGCAACCTTGAACTTAGGCAATCCTGCAATAATATATTGGGCCTGCATTAATTTAAGTCACTGTACATTAACATGACCAATGCGTTTATGCCAAATATCAATATCTGCAACTACACCGGTCCCATGTGCAAACATTGCTGCACTCAATTCAGGCATGTCCACATCCAACGTAAACATCCTGCCCTTCTTCTTCCCTTTTGCTATCAAGCGACCTTTATTTTTCATATCCTCAACAAAGCATCCATGAGAATTAAATCTGACCTGCAAGCCCTGCTCAACCATTTGACCAATAGAAACCAGGTTCTTGGTGATATTCGAGACATGAAATACATCAGATAGGTATTTCTTTTTCCCATCCTGCATAGACAAAGGAATTTTGCCAATCTGCACAATAGGATGTGTAGTATCATCACCAGTCTCCACAAATCTTGGTCTTTCCATTTTTCTTACAGTCTACATCCATTCTGCATGACCTGTCATGTGGTTTGATGCACCTGAGTCAACATACCACACATCATTGCTTTCTTCTGCACTTGTCACAGAATTGGTCATGTGCTGCACCATAAACAAATGCTCATTTCTGTCATCACCCTGTCTACTAGAGGATGCATAATTGCCTTGCTACAATTTTCCAATCATGATGTCATTCTGCTTTTTATAGCAGTGTTTAACCATATGACCCATTTTACCACAGTAGTAGCACTCAACATTGCTGTTTGCATTTTGGCCTCTCTGCCATCCACCACGACCTCTTTGGCTCCCCCTGCCTCTAAAGTTACCACGTCCTCCTCCGTAGGACTGGATTTCTTGAATTTGCTGCATATTCTGATTTCTGCCACGGCGGCGGCCTGCTCTACCTCTACCTCTACCTCTTCCAGCATCTGAGTAGAAGATAGTTTCTTTTGAAGTTCCTCCTGAAGAAGATGCACCACCATTTCTCTGCTCTTCAGAAATTAGAAGAGCAATCAACTCCTCAAAATCAGGAAATTTTTCACAGACGGCAATGGATGTCCGGAATTCATTCAAGGTCACAGAAACTAAATCATCATCTTCCACTGGCAACCCAATGGAAGCAAGTGCATCTGCAATCTTCTTCACCTTCATGTGGTAGTCATTGATGCTCATTACTTGAGTTTGTACTATTGCATAAAATCCAAGAGGAGTTGTTTGTTGTTTCTCAGTTACCTGACCCAAAACTGAAGGAAAGATGCTGTTGAGAGAGAGAGAGAGAGAGAGAGAGAGAGAAGGCTAGGGTGAGAGGAAATGATACTCAAATGAAAACATAATGGAAAGCCTTTCATTCATTCATCATATGATGTGATAAGTGAAGTGCAGGCCTTTATAGAATAGGCAAACACACTATAACTCCCAAGTGACACATGGCACTCACACATAGAACCACTACTAGAACTCCTATAATCATAACAACACACACTCTTCGGCTATGATTTCTCCAACACCCCCCTTCAGAGTAAAGAGTGTGAGACTCAACATGCATAGAGTAGATACCCCCTCCATTGCAATACTACAAAGAGCAAGTCCAACTATCCAACACCTCTAATGTGATAGTGACTTCTCAGTCAAATTGTGACTGGCAAGGGTAGACCATCACTCATCACCCCCCTTACTCTGGTGGTGAATACAATCATACCAAAGTGAAAGACAATACAATCATTTTTGGTGGACAACCCAAGGCAGAGTACCCATATTGACTCCAAATACATTCATTTTAAAGGGACTAATCAAAGTTCAGAACTTGTATTGACTCATAAGAAAAGGACTAGTCGCAGTAAACATCATCTACCACCTTAGAGAGGGATAGATCATCCAATAACAAATCAATCCTACTCCTTAGGTCCAGTAGATGTGGCAAAAAGATTCTCAAGCTTCTCCCATGTCTCCTTGGCTGAACTATTGAGGTCAAGATGACGAATTAGATAGCCATCCAGCCTCAAATCAATATGTGCAAATGCCTTGTCATTCTTCTCATCCCAAGTTTTGACTTGTGCTAATTTGTCTTTCCCATGAGGTGAGACTCCATGCCTTTAATAATGTTCCACACACCATTATGCATGAGAAGCAGTCAAATCTTTGTTTGCCATGTTGGAAAATTGCTTCATTGAATTTTTCTATCATAAAGAGGTTCTCGTTGGGCTCCATGTGTGAAAGGCAGCGGATGAAGTGCTCTTGTAGATGTTTGTAGCTACTAATCGATGGCTTGAGGTGCTCCAAAATGCAAGTCGCGGGTTCCGAAATGTGGATGGCAGCTCACTAGGCACTCTGAAATCCTGTAGTAGGTCACCAATGTGAAAGTTGGCTAGTATAGATGTGTTAGAGGCCTTGAAACCCTAATTCCAACAATGGGAGGCTCCACAACCACCTTGAGGGGACAACACATGCAAGTGCCTCTTGAGAAAACGTGCCAAACAATAAGCTAAAGGGGAGAAAATGCACCGACCACCTATTTGAGAGGCTGCCAAGGGCATCTAGAGCACTCATGGATAGTTTGAATGGAGATGGTAGATTGTAGAGGGTCATAACAGAAGCTAGTGGCTAAAAGGAAGATGCAAAATGAGCCGGCTAGGAGGAGGAGACAGCATAGGAGAGATTTGAGCAGAATTAGGGCTAGGGCGCTAAAGAGGGAGATGACATGGCAAGACGGATTAGGGCAAGGGCCAACCTGCTTTGATACCATGAAGGAAACATGATGTTGAGGGGAGAGAGAGAGAAGTGAGAGGAAATGATACTCAAATGAAAACATAATGAAAAGGCATTCATTCATTATATGACGTGGTAAGTGAAGTACAAGACTTTATAGAACAGGCACACACACTCTAGTACCAAGGGCATATGGGATAACTCCCAAGGTAACGCATGGCACTCACACATGGAACCACTACTAGAACTCCTAGTAATTACATCAACATACACTCTTTGGCTATGATTTCTCCCACAAAAAAGACCTAGGAAGACTAATTTGGTATGAGACAAAGACTTTAAAATGTCTCCCAAGGGAATCTACAATGAAGAAACTATATGAGGGCTACCTAGAAAAGAAGAATGAATGGATTCCCAAAAATAGGTCGAAGTGGATAGCATTATTTGTTGCTAAAAATCAGGGATGTAGTCTTCAAAAATGATATGGATACGATGTGGAGAAATGCATCATGGCCCTTATACAAGCTTCTGATACGTTAGATATCACATGAGTAGAGCAAATCCATCATGTAATGATGCAATATCTAGCTTTTGATATCCTATATATCACATGAGCGGAACAAATGATTTCCACAAGGACTATGGACCATCTTCGAGATTGCAAGGTTCAGGACTACAAAGTGCCGAAAGTATTGGGATTTCTTCCACTTAGGGCTTTGACTAGTATGATTTGATCAAAATTCAAGATCAGTTGAGCCCAGTCACTCTTAGGGAAAAGAATGTCCTTAATAACCCAAGGTAGAGAGCTTTTTGGTAGCCTGCTCTATGCTCTATGTCAATAACTCCTAATCCTCCTTGTTCTTTGGGACTGTATGGAGGGACCATCTAAATTTTGATGTCCTTTTACTTCCTCCCCCTAGGAATGATTGCAAATTCTAATGATTTTGTGTCTAGTGCCAAATTAGAGGGAGCCCAACAAGATAAGTAGTATATGGCCATTCGATAGATACAATTGATTAGCAAAATTAGCTTGAAATGTCTCCATTTATCTAGTTTTTCCTTAAATCTATCAAGGAACCAATCTCACCTTTGTTTTATGGAGATGTCGAATCCCTATGGAATGCCCAAAAGCCTGAAAACAGCTCCCTAGGAATCTTATGGCAACTCAAGGTAGCTCTATCATTTTCCTACTTCCTTTCTTCACTTGACTATTGAGAAGCCATCACAAGGCATCTACAACTATCTCAAACAGGTTGCCTAATTGATCTTTCAAGAAGAAAAGGTTGGGACATCTCCCCATTCACACACACCTTTGTAGATGCATTAGTGAGCAAGAGTTTGACACATTAGACACAAAGAGGGGCCAGTCCCATGTCTCACAAGGCTTAAATTAGAAACTCCCATTCTAGTCTATCATAAGCCATGTCAAAGTCCACCTTAAGGAAATAAATATCATGTCTTCTACTCTTGGCACTCAGATCCTTCCCAATGGACAAAACAAATAATTCATGTTGGATTTTATGCAATGTTACAAACTATGGTAATGGCTTGTCACAATTTCTACCATGAATACTTAAGGTGAAGGGCATTTCTCAGCCACTTCCATTTTTTGAGAGGCATCTCTAAGGATCCCGTGTTGTCTTGACTCTTGAGAAAGAAAGGTGGATGAAGGAAGATGCATGAGTGGATGCTATTTAGTTTTGCATCAAAAACCCTTGCATGGCAAAGCAAGAAAAAAACTCATAATCAAGAGAGGCCAAATAAAAAGTTTCAACAATGATACATGTAGTTCATAAGATCCTTACCAAAAACTGAGATATTTTCAAGAGCCTTCATTGTTCTCTACTCTTTCAGTAAACTCCATTGTGATGTACTCCAGAATCACAGGAGCAATATTCAATGAGCAAGGAATCAACTTTTCATGTAATGATAAAGCATATTGCACTATAAATCCAGTTTATCCAAGGAAAATCTTAAGGTGTGACAAAATGTATGGCAATTATTGAAATATGTGGGTCACTTTTGAAATGTTAAAGTATTTTGGGTAATGTAAACATACACCATTGCAGTGTTGAAGCAAAATAACCTTTTCTGCTGAAGGAGCTTCATGGATTTAGACCACAACAGAGATTTTGTTAGAGCCAGCATTCTTTTCAAGAAGGGCTGTAGCGTTGGGCTCAATTATGGGATTACATAATATAAGGTGACTCAGATCTAATTTTGGAAAGTCTATCCCTCTAGAATGGTAACATTTAATGTAAATGGGGTTCCTCATTAATCTATAGGAAAGAATTGAGCTAGGTGGGATCCACTAGTTCCTTTCCCATCCCTACATTCTCTTCCAACACTGATTAGAACTTCAGGGTTCTAAATGCTAGATGGAAACTTTCAAATAGTATGCTCTACTAGTAGAACAAGTCTACCAGGGTTTGGACTAAGAAATCAAGAAAAACAGGGCACTTTAATGTGGCTTGTTCTCCATAAGGCAGCAGTGTGGGAAAATTCCAAGAGTTTAGTCTTTGGCAAGGGTTATGGAAACTTCAAGAGATGCCTAGGGCACAAAGAGGACATTTTCACTTGTTTGTAACTTGTCCCAATGCTAGCAAAGTTCTAAAAATAGTGTAGATGCAATTCAGAAAACCCATCAGTTGGAAAGCTATTTTACTAGGGGATTCCTCTAAATTGAAAAAGGAATTTTGGACTCAAATTAGTTGTCATGCTCTATGGTTTATTTGGGTCACTAGGACAATTTTCAATTCAATGATATACAAACTAATGCTGGGCTAAAAGACTTGATGAAGCTTATCTGAACTTTATGAAGCACATGACCAGCTAAAAAAGATTTGAATGAGCTTGGATGTGGAAACTTTGAAGATCTAGATTTCAAGCTCTGCACTACAACAAAACCAGCTACTATACTAGTCCAAAGACTACAAGATTGGGAGATGACTCTCACTTGGAATTTCACTTGTGAAGACTATCCTATTTATTTTGTCTCTTTTCCTCTCTTCAAGGAAGTCCACTCAATTGTACTCATGGTGTTTAACACTAAGAGAAGTTCTCTTAAGGAATTTTTTTAGTCATTATCCTCAGTGTGAGGATTTTACCATCTGAACTTATCTTGTAAATTTTTAATATTTCCTTGCTCATTTTAAAAAAAGTGCATGGGTTCATATTCATCTTTTTTCACCCAGCTCAAGCAAAGTTTCTCATGAAAGCTTCTTACAAGAAACTCTTGTTAAAATGGATTGCATCTTCTTTTCACATGACATGGCCATTTTCGTAGGTTCTAGATTTGGCACCATGATCCTTTGCCCCTTAGTACTTATATATTTCTAAACTTTAATGTATTGTATTTCATTTTTCACTCATGAATGTATCATCCATTGAAGTTGTGTGTTTTCTTAATCTTCATCTATTAACATAAATGTTGAGATATCTGCATGATTATGTGATGCTTTGTAATACCTTGGAAATGGCAATATGAAACATGGAGTGATTGATGCTAATCGATCACACAATTCTTGATATGGTATTACACTAGCTCTCCTTCACATTTTATTTCTCTAGTAATTACATATGCACCCTAGTGTGAACTCCAATGAGAACATCATTGCCAATCTTACTAATATTGTCAATCATCAATCGTAATAATATCATTAATCCCTATGATTGCATCACTTACGTTACTATCTCCTTGATATCCATGCATTTGTGGTCTCCTTATTCAATTATTTGTGTCTCATTATTGAGTTATTTTCAACACAAGACATATCTTCTATACTAGTGAGCATGTTATCAATTTCGACACAAGCCATGTCTTCATCAATCCCTATAAGAACATAACTTCTAGCATTTTGATCGCATCACTGTTATGCCCTCCGCAGTTATACTTTGACATGGATATAGATCTCTTCTATATAGTTTTTATAGTTCTTTTGTAATAAGCTCCTTTTTTTTGTCTTCCACTGCATTGAATAATAATGCCTTAGACAAAGCCTTCATAATAAGCTCCTTTGTCTTCCACTACATTGAATGTTAGTGCCTTAGACAAACCCTTCTTCAAAAAAGCTACTCTTGAGATAACTATATTATAAACTCATAGATGCAAATCATTGTTCATTATGTTCTTCTCCAATATGCCTTCATATGTGAGCTTCATTATCTCTACCTTGCCAAGATAATTATGAACATACTTTGAATTTGCAAAATGCCAATTTTTTCAAGTAGGACAATCATTCAACTTGATCTTCTTCAATCTCAAATCTCCACATAAGAATGACAACATGTGGGATACATACTATTTATTCATTCAAATGCCACCACTCTATTTCTCACATACAATGTAACATCCTCTGAACTTATAAACTATTCATGCAAAATCTAGGGCTTCTAGTGTAGAAAAGACAAATGAAAAAAAAGGGGAGTAGAGAAGGGGAGAGAGAAGCCTAAATCCAAAACCCTTAACCCTCATTTTTTCAAGGTTTTAAAGAGTTTTTTCCCAACAACATTTTTGGATAACATTCACACTTTTGACATAGATGTAAAAGTTAGATGATACTTTTTCTTTAAAACCTTTATAGTTTTTCCATAATTCTTTTTTTTTTTAAGAATTGAGTTTTTTCAAACGTGTTGCATGCACAACACCTTGGAAGCAAGCAAGATAGGTTTTCATTTTTGGTTTTTAAGTGCGTTATTAGGTTTTTTATTTTTTCTTTTAAGTGACCTTTTCTAAAAAAGGTTATCATGTGCACAACACCATGGAAGAAGAAAGGCAAGAAAAAGATGGCACATTTTTTAATATTCTTCTTTAAATGAATTTTTACAAGGTTTTGCATGTACAACACCTTGGAAATAATTTGCCTCTTGCATGCTTTTGGAAAATTCACAAAGATTCACAAAAAGACTAAGGTCAAAAATTATCCTTGGTGCATGATTTGAAAAAAAAAGAACTAGATCTGGCTAGCTAGCTGTATTGATAGAGAATATGTCTTATTTGGATTTTGTGATTTTAGCATATAACCACACGTGTTGTTTTTAGAAAATTGATTTAGCACATAGCAATTTGAATTTAGCACATAGCACCTTGTATTCAACACATCTTTGCATTTGCACATAGTCCTTTGTGTTTGGCACATAACCACACATTTGTATGGGGGACAAATGGCACACTTCCTCTCAAAAAACTATAATACCAAGAAACGTGTCCTTCCTTGAGTTCACTTGAATTTGCATTTAGCATAAATAAATTTGAATTTTTCCATAGTAGTTTGAATTAAGAACACACCACTTTGCATTTTGTTTATAGTACCTTGCATTTAGCACATAACCACACATTGGTGTGGGGGGAGAGCCACACTTCCTCTCCAAAAATTATAAGACCAAGGAACGTGCCCTTCCTTGGATTTATATCAATTTGTATTTAGCAAATGGCATTTGCATATAGCACATAGCACTTCCAGTTTAGAACAGAGCACTTTGTAAGACTTTGCATTTAGCACATAATCAATGTAAAATTTTAAGACCAAGGAATTTGCTTTGCATTGGATTCTTATAACTTTGCATTTAGCACAAAGTAATTTGGATTTTGCTTATAGCAATTTGAATTCTGCACATAGGACTTTGCGTTTGGCTTACAGTACATTGCATTTAGCACGTAACCACACATTTGTGTGGGGAGAGAGTTGGCACACTTCTTCTCCAAAAATTATAAGACCAAGGAGTGTGCCCTTCCTTGGGTTCATATCAATATGCATTTAGCACATAGCAATTTGAATTTGGCACACATAGCACTTTGCATTTGGAACCAAACCTTGAGCTTGTTATGCTGAAGAAATGGGCCATCATTTCATATGGTATTGTGGAGCATCTAAAAAACTAGATGGCATTATAACCTCCCCAAGATGACTTAGCTATGATTGTATAAACGCTTTCTTATCTTATATGAAATATGAAATGCCAGTAGAGGCCAACAAGATGCATACGATATGAGAATGCATGACATGAATTCGTAAACCAGTCAAATGCTTGGACTCTTTCCTGATTTGCAAACTTTGAGTGCTCTATGAAAGCTCCTCAATCATCCTAAGACTTAATCTTAGGCATTTGGGCATCGCTTGGCCGAAGGCATCTGTTGATTTGTCTACAGTGAACAATGGACTTTGTTGGGTGGTATCGGAAACATTCCCAAGCAAATCATTCGTAGCCACAGTTTGTGATATCGAGAGCTTAAATTTATGTTGGTAAAGGCAATGAAATACAAACAATTATAGAAAACGACAAGAGCCGTTTCCATGGTTCCGATACACAAATGGGGCGGCAATGGGAAAAGAGAGAGGTCCAAGCAAGCACCTTCTATACGAAAAACATACTAAAAGGGGAAAAAAAGATAAGAAAACTAAATTTGAAGTGAGATTTTTGGAGCTTCTGCTTTCCTATTCATTGAGTCACCCGCAACAGGTCGGGAACGGATGAACCGGTTCACCGTTTTCTTCCCCGGAGTTGCCTCCCCTTGGCGATTCCCTTCACCGTCAAAGTTGTGGGTTCTCCACCATCCGATCTCATCTTCCTGAAACCTAGAAGATCCGCCTCCCAAAAAACAATGCCCTCCTGAAAACCGACCATACAGAATCCACGCGGCGGCATGTGGCTGGCCTCCGCGCTAGCCTTGATGACTAAGAATCGCCAGGTGTTAGCCATCCGGGTCGGAAGCCGTCGGATTTTGGCTCTCGACCAACCAACCGGTGGGTCGCCGGAATCCGGCAGGCTTCTAGCCGGGATGCCACCAAACTAACGGACTTACGCCGTTGATGAGAAATGGTGGTTTCCGTTGATCAGAAATGGAGTGATTTTTCCGGATGGAGGATAGAACGTCGGATTTATTTCCGTTAAGCTTCAGCAGGTTCCTGTTGAATTTCCATGGCATAAGCTCATTTCCGTTGAGCTTCAGCAGGCTAAATGTGTTCCTGTTGAATTTTCATGGCATGAGCTCCCGTCCTGTCTTCTCCAAATCGACGCGAAGTTCGAAAACTATGCAAACCCATCATCTCTCACCTGCTTGGCAGGAGTTTTTTCATACCCCCCACCCGTTCCGTCACTGCCCACCTGCTCATCTGCGCAGGCTATCAACCCCAAACTCTCCTATGGCATCCCATGAGGCCTCACAGGGCATCCAGGGACGCAGTAAAGTGGTGGTGGAGGATTCTTCGGATGGCTCTAGTGGAATTACTCCAAAATATTCGCGCTCAGGTACTGCAGGATACACCTCAAGCACCGGCGCACTTCTGGCAATTGCTTTTCATCGTCATCATCCTTCGCAGGTAGCTCAAGTGCTGAGGGCCTATAGAAGGAGCACTTCAAGGATCTCTCCCAGTGGTAAAGAGCAAAGCAACTGTGCGACGAATCTGAACAAATGATTTGCGCAGGAAAATCTGACAGATGACTGTCAACAGATAAGTCGAAGATCTCCGGCTTTCAAACATAAACTACCGGAGAGTTCAATAAGGGTTGGGTTGAAGACATGCACAAAAAAATGCAGCCCGCAAGCAAGGGAATGCACAGGGCCAGAGCATCCGGTATTCTGGCCTGGACAAACTCTAATAACCGGAGCTCGGTAAAGAGTGACAAGGATGGCTTTAGGTCTTCAGTACAGGTGGACGCATCTAAAGCACAAGAACTGCGAGAGATTAGTCCTTGGGAGCTGCTGAACTTAGAGGAGGCACTCACTTCTTTGGAACAGATGCCGCAGCTCCCTTCGGTCGAGAACTTTACATGCGTCTTGCAGAAGTGCAGGAAAAGGAAAAACCTTGCGTGTACCAAGCGCTTGCATGCCTACATGTGCAAAACCGGGCTGGAAGATCATCGATCTCTTCAGAACTATCTGGTTCCATTGTGGGTGCAAGTTGGAAGCATGTGCGATGCTCAGCAGGTTTTTAACAGGTTGGTTGATAGGAATGTTTATTCGTGGACTTCTCTGATCATGGGTTATATTGATTGCGGAGAATCACAGCATGCCCTCAACCTGTACCAGAAAATGCAAGAGGATTGTGTATGCCCGAGCAAGTATACCTTCGTGGCCCTATTGAAGGCTTGTGCTAGGCTGAAAGATGTGACAGGAGGCCAAGAAATACACGCTGAGATTGCCAGAAAGGGCTTGGAAAGAGATGTTTTTGTCGGCAGCACTTTGGTTGACATGTATGCAAAGTGTGGCTCCCTTGCAACAGCCAGGGAAGCCTTTGACAAGCTTCCAGTTCAAGATGTTGTCTCATGGACTGCATTAATCACAGGATACGCCGAACACGCTCTTCACAAGGAAGTGCTGAATTGTTTTGAAAAGATGCAACTGGAGGGTGTCTCTCCAGATGCTCTCACGTTTGTTTACGGCTTAAAAGCTTGTGGCAGCATAGGAGCCATAGATAGAGGCCGAGAAGTACATGCTGAGGTTGCCAGAAAGGGATTGGAAGGAGATCTTTTTGTTGGCAGCACCTTGGTCGATATGTATGCCAAATGTGGCTTGCTTGTAAAAGCACGGGAGGCATTTGACAGGCTTCCAGTTCGAGATGTGATTTCGTGGAATGCACTGATCGGAGGATATGCCAAACAAGGCCTTGGTGAAGAAGCTCTGAAATGTTTTGAGCAGATGCCTCTGGAAGGCCTCTCCCCAGATGCTCTCACTTTTGTTTGCAGTTTGAAAGCTTGTGCCAGCAATGGTGGCATAAGTAAATGCCAACAAATACACGCTGAGATTTCAAGAAGGGGACTGGAAAGAGATATTTTAGTCGGCAGCACGTTGGTTGATATGTATGCTAAATGTGCTGGGCTTGCAAAAGCACAGGAAGTGTTTGACAGGCTTCCAGTTCGAGATGAGGTCTTGTGGACAACAATACTTGCAGGATACGCAGAACATGGTCATGATGAGGAAGCGCTGAACTGTTTAGAAGAGATGCAACTGGAGGGTTTCTCTCCAGATGCTCATACATTTGTTTGCAGCTTGAAAGCCTGCTGCAGCATAGGATGTATAGACAAAGGCCAAGAGATACATGCTGAAATTGCCAGAAAGGGGTTGGAAAGAGAACTTTTTGTTGGCAGTGCCTTGGTTGATCTGTATGCCAAATGCGGCTCACTTGCAAAAGCTAGGGAAGTGTTTGACAAGCTACCAGTTCGAGATGTAGTTTCGTGGAACATATTAATTGCAGGACATGCGGAGCATGGCCTTGGTGAGAAAGCATTGAACTGTTTGGAACAGATGCAATTGGAGGGTGTCCCTCCAGATGCTCTCACATTTGTTAGCAGTTTGAAAGCTTGTGGTAGCATAGAAGCTGTAGACAAGGGCCGAGAAATACATGCTGATATCGCCAGAAACGGATTGGAAAGAGATCCTTTCATTGGCAACACCTTGGTTGATATGTATGCCAAATGCGACTCACTTGCAGAAGCATGGGAGTTGTTTGACAAGCTGCCAGTTCGAGATGTCGTCTCGTGGAACACGCTAATTGCAGGATATGCCGAACACGGTTTTGGTGAGAAAGCATTGAACTGTTTTGAACAGATGCAACTGGAGGGAGTCTCTCCGGATGCTGTTACATTTGTTTACAGCTTGAAAGCTTGTGGCAGCATGGGAGCCTTAGACAAGTGCCAAGAAATACATGCTGAGATTGCCAGCAAGGGGTTGGAGGGAGATCTTATCGTTGGCAGCACTTTGGTTGATATGTATGCCAAATACGGATTGCTTGCAAAAGCATGGGATGTGTTCGACAACCTTCCAGTTCGAACTGAGGTCTTGTGGAATGCTCTAATTGCAGGATATGCCCAGTTGGGGGAAAGTGAACTTGTTTTCTGGATGCTTGAGAGAATGAGAGGAGACTGCATAATGCCAGGCGGGGTCACATTCCTTAGTGTTCTGACAGTATGCAGTCACACGGGTCTGGTGGATACGGGCCAACAGTGCTTTGAGGCCATGAGCAAAGACTACGGTATCACCCCTACTGTTGAACACGTCACTTGCATGGTTGATCTCCTTGGCCGCGCAGGCCAATTAGACGAAGCAGTAGCGATGGTAAAAAAGATGCCTTTCCATCCTACTCTTATCATGTGGCATAGTGTGTTGGCTGCTTGTCGAAAATGGCATAACATGGAGCTTGGAAGGGAGGCCTTTGAACATGCACTGCAGTTGGATGAGAAGGATGCTTCAGCTTATGTCTTGATGTCTAACATCTATGCAGAGGCTTACATGCAGGAGGAGGAGGAGGAGGTGAATGCAGAAGCAGAAGCATGGAAGAAGCCAGAACAGAGCTGCTGGACCAACAGTGGCAGGATTGTGCATTCATTTTTTATGGCGAATACATGAATTCCTGAGACAGCATTATAGGTGCAATGCTAGAAGATCCTTTCCTTGAATTGAGGGAAGTAGTGTATATTCCAGATTTGCATGGGGTTATACAGGACATTATCTGTTGATGCAAAGAAAGATGGGATATCTGGTCGGCTATTGCATATGCCCTGATCAATAGATGATGTCAACACACAAATCATAAACTTCCTAACATAAAAGCTATAATCCATCCATTTTCTAACTCAGATTTGAACCTTTCTAACCTTAATCAACTTTTGGAGGAAGATAACTTTGTCATTCTTATCCAAGCTAGAGCCCCTCTTCAATGACACCTCAATTATGCAAAGTAAACATAGCTTGGAGCCATTTTTTTCTTTGCCTTTGATATCAAGGGCTCACAACACACATGGAAAACTATAATTTTTTCATCATTTCCAACCATTCTTGAAATATATTGATCCATTTGACAAGTTTTCAATAGTACCTATTATTTGCTCAGAGAAACACTCGGTAGCATCCAAATGCTATTTCTTAAGAACAGGATGAACACATCCAAGTGTATTTTTTGCAATCAAACATAGATTGTTTTTTATGTTAAAAGACGTTGTACACTAGATTAAATCTTTTGATCATAAAGTAGACAACATCACACTGATCCATATTGCCCTAGATTATATGATAAGCTTGTAATTAGAATATAAACCAACCTTTAAAATTATGTCAAATATGGTTGATTGCAAGGACATGCCCATCGATGTGGTTGTAATGAAAATAATAATAATGGGCAATCTTTTAGCTACAAAGTTCCCAAAGAGGAAGAATCCAATTCAATTTTCAAAGAAGATGAAATTTAATTCTAGAAGATAATTTAGCCAACCTTCAACTTTAGGTTGAGGTTGAAATCAATCATATGAAATCAACAAACAATTATAATGACAAGGGTAATTTTAAATAAAGGCAATCATCATGTCATTAAAAAAAGTAAAATACTCGAAGAAGTTTCTTGGAACAATAGAGGCCAAGCTTGAGAAAATAGAGAAGACCATGCAATTATAATTATGGGGGTACACCCAACCATTAGGAATATGAATATAGTAAAAAATAATTAATCATGAGGATAAAACTCCATGCAATCAAAATAATTGCCCTACATGATGACCAAAATCCCTAAGACAATTGATCTCCATTAAGCATAAGGAGAACTCAAACAACGTGATCAACTAGTGGATTCAAGCACAATCACACGCATGAAAAACCATGATGATAGTTCTCAAGGATGCACAAGAATCCAAATTAAAAGGAACATGCATTCATTGCAACATGCAAGCTTAAAGCCACTACTTTAGTGCCAATTCAGAGCAATTCAGGCAATACAAAAGTCATGAATGATGTGCTACATGTGCTAAATCTTATTTAGACTCTTTTATCAATGATGTGCTACATGTGCTAAATCTTATTTAGACTCTTTTATTAATTGGTCAAATGGGATAATGAATATGATGTGATAAAAAAGAGTCTTCATCTATGAAAATAATTCCGCACACAAACTTGTTGCCCAAGGAATCAAATATATTGCTACTTGAACTATAATAGTTTCTATGAGGGAGAACAACATAGTCTAAG